>NW_024471100.1:139820-144820 GCF_017639515.1 Carcharodon carcharias
CTCTCCCACTCTCTCTCTGTCACTCTCTCTCTCTCTGTCACTCTCTCTCTTCTGTCACTCCCTCTCTCTCTGTCACTCTCTCTCCTCTCTGTCACTCCTCTCTCTCTGTCTCACTCTCTCTCTCTCTCTCTCTGTCACTCTCTCTCTCTCTCTTCTCTCTTCTCTCTCTGTCTTCTCTCTCTCTCTGTCACTCTCTCTCTCTCTGTCACTCCCTCTCTCTCTGTCACTCTCTCTCTCTTGTCACTCCTCTCTCTCTGTCACTCTCTCTCTCTCTCTCTCTCTGTCACTCTCTCTCTCTCTGTCACTCCCTCTCTCTCTGTCACTCTCTCTCTCTTCTCTCTTCTCTCTCTCTGTCACTCTCTCTCTCTCTGTCCACTCTTCTCTCTCTGTCACTCTCTCTCTCTCTGTCACTCCTCTCTCTTCTCTCTGTCACTCTCTCTCTCTCTGTCACTCCCTCTCTCTCTGTCACTCTCTCTCTCTGTCACTCTCCTCCTCTGTCTCTCTCTCTCTCTCTGTCACTCTCTCTCTCTCTGTCCACTCTCTCTCTCTCTGTCTTCCCTCTCTCTCTGTCACTCTCTCTCTTCTGTCACTCCTCTCTCTCTGTCACTCCCTCTCTCTCTGTCACTCCTCTCTCTCTGTCACTCCCTCTCTCTCTGTCACTCTCTCTCTCTCTGTCACTCCCTCTCTCTCTGTCACTCTCTCTCTCTCTGTCACTCTCTCTCTCTCGTCACTCCCTCTCTCTCTGTCACTCTCTCTCTCTCTGTCACTCCCTCTCTCTCTGCACTCTCTCTCTCTGTCACTCCCTCTCTCTCTGTCACTCTCTCTCTCTGTCACTCACTCTCTCTCTGTCACTCTCTCTCTCTGTCACTCTCTCTCTCTGTCACTCTCTCTCTCTCTGTCACTCTCTCTCTCTCTGTCACTCTCGCTCTCTCTGTCACTCCCTCTCTCTCTGTCACCACTCTCTCTCTCTCTGTCACTCTCTCCTCTCTGTCACCTCCCTCTCTCTGTCACTCTCTCTCTCTGTCCTCTCTCTCTCTCTCTTCTCCCTCTCTCTCTGTCACTCTCTCTCTCTCTGTCACTCCCTCTCTCTCTCTCTCTCTGTCACTCCCTCTCTCTCTGTCACTCTCTCTCTCTCTGTCACTCTCTCTCTCTGTCACTCTCTCTCTCTCTGTCTCTCACTGTCTCTTGTCTCACTCTCTCTCTTCTCTGTCACTCCCTCTCTCTGTCATCTCTTCTTCTCTGTCACTCTCTCTCTCTCTTGTCACTCTCTCTCTCTCTGTCACTCTCTCTCTCTGTCACTCTCTCTCTCTGTCACTCTCTCTCTCTCTCTGTCACTCCCTCTCTCTCTCTCCACCTCTCTCTCTCTCTGTCACTCTCTCTCTCTCTGTCACTCTCTCTCTCCTCTCTCTGTCACTCTCTCTCTCTGTCACTCCCTCTCTCTCTGTCACTCTCTCTCTCTCTGTCACACCTCTCTCTCTCTGTCACTCCCTCTCTCTCTGTCACTTCTCTCTCTGTCACTCTCTCTCTCTCTGTCACTCCCTCTCTCTCTCACTCCCTGTCTTCTCTGTCACCTTCTCTCTCTCGTCACTCCCTCTCTCTCTGTCACTCCCTTCTCTTCCCTCTCTCTCTCTCTCTGTCACTCTCCTCTCTCTGTCACTCTCTCTCTCTGTCACTCTCTCTCTCTGTCACTCCCTCTCTCTCTGTCACTCTCTCTCTCTGTCACTCTCTCTCTCTCTGTCACTCTCTCTCTCTCTCTTCACTTCCTCTCTCTCTCTCTCTGTCACTCTCTCTCTCTCTCTCTGTCACTCTCTCTCTCTCTGTCACTCCCTCTCTCTCTGTCACTCCCTCTCTCTCTGTCACTCTCTCTCTCTGTCACTCCCCTCTCTCTGTCACTCTCTCTCTCTGTCACTCTCTCTCTCTCTGTCACTCTCCTCTCTCTCTGTCACTCTCTTCACTCTCTCTCTGTCACTCTCTCTTCTCTGTCACTCTCTCTCTCTCTGTCACTCACATTCTCTCACTCTCTCTCTCTGTCACTCTCTCTCTCTCTGTCACTTCCTCCTTCTTCTCTCTGTCACTCTCTCTCTCTCTGTCACTCTCCTCTCTCTCTCTCTCTGTCTGTCACTCTCTCTCTCTCTGTCACTCTCTCTGTCTCTCTCTCTCTGTCACTCTCTCTCTCTGTCACTCTCTCTCTCTCTGTCACTCTCTCTCTCTCTCTCTCTGTCTCTCTCTCTCTCTCTGTCACTCTCTCTCTCTCTGTCACTCTCTCTCTCTCTCTCTCTGTCACTCTCTCTCTCTCTGTCACTCTCTCTCTCTCTGTCACTCCCTCTCTCTCTCTCTCTCTCTCACTCTCTCTCTCTGTCACTCTCTCTCTCTCTCTCTCTCTGTCACTCCCTCTCTCTCTGTCACTCCTCTCTCTTCTGTCACTCTCTCTCTCTCTGTCACTCTCTCTCTCTCTCTCTCTGTCACTCTCTCTCTCTTGTCCCTCTCTTCTCTCTCTCTCTGTCACTCTCTCTCTCTGTCACTCTCTCTCTCTCTGTCACTCCCTCTCTCTCTGACACTCTCTCTCCTCTCTCTCTCTGTCACTCTCTCTCTCTCTCTCTCTCTGTCACTCTCTCTCTCTGTCACTCTCTCTCTCTGTCACTCCCTCTCTCTCTCTCTGTCACTCTCTCTCTCTGTCACTCTCTCTCTCTGTCACTCCCTCTCTCTCTGTCACCCTCTCTTCTCTGTCACTCCCTCTCTCTCTGTCACTCCTCTCTCTCTGTCACTCTCTCTCTCTCTGTCACTCTTCTTCTCTGTCACTCTCTCTCTCTCTCTCTCTCACTCTGTCGCTGTCTCTCTCTCTCTTTCCCTCTGTCTCTCTCCCTCACTCCCTCTGTCTTGTCACTCTCTCTTCTCTGTCACTCCCTCTCTCTGTCACTCTCTCTCTCTCTGTCACTCCCTCTCTCTCTGTCACTCTTCTCTCTCTCTCTTCTCTGTCACTCTCTCTCTCTCTGTCACTCTCTCTCTCTCTGTCTCTCTCTCTCTCTCTCTCTCTGTCACACTCCCACTCTCTCTCTGCCCTCCTCTCTCTCTGTCACTCCCTCTCTCTCTGCCCCTCTCTCTCTTTCTGTCACACTCCCAGTCTCTCTGCCCCTCTCTCTCTCTCTCTCTCTGTCACACTCCCGCTCTCTCTGCCCCTCTCTCTCTCTCTCTCTGTCATCCTCTCTCTCTGTCACTTCTCTCTCTCTGTCACTCCTCTCTCTCTGTCACTTCTCTCTCTCTCTGTCACTCCCTCTCTCTCTGTCATCTCTCTCTCTCTCTCTGTCACTCTCTCTCTTCTCTGTCACTCCTCTCTCTCTGTCACTCTCTCTCTCTCTCTCTGTCACTCTCTTCTCTCTCTCTCTGTCACTCTCTCTCTCTCTGTCACTCTCTCTCTCTCTGTCACTCCCTCTCCTCTCTGTCACTCTCTCTCTCTCTGTCACTCCTCTCTCTCTGTCACTCTCTCTCTCTCTGTCACTCTCTCTCTCTCTGTCTCTCTCTCTGTCCTCTCTCTCTCTTGTCACTCTCTCTCTCTCTGTCACTCCCTCTCTCTCTGTCACTCTTCTCTCTGTCACTCTCTCTTCTCTGTCACTCCTCTCTCTCTCTGTCACTCCCTCTCTCTCTGTCACTCCCTCTCTCTCTGTCACTCTCTCTCTTCTGTCACTCTCTCTCTCTGTCACTCTCCCTCTCTCTGTCACTCTCTCTCTCTCTGTCACTCTTCTCTCTCTGTCACTCTCTCCTCTCTGTCACTCTTCTCTCTCTGTCACTCCCTCTCTCTCTGTCACTCTCTCTCTCTGTCACTCCCTCTCTCTCTGTCACTCTCTCTCTCTCTGTCACTTCTCTCTCTCTGTCACTCCTCTCTCTCTGTCACTCTCTCTCTCTCTGTCATCCCTCTCTCTCTGTCACTCTCTCTCTCTCTGTCACTCCTCTCTCTCTCTGTCACCTCTCTCTTCTCTGTCACTCCTCTCTCTTGTCACTCTCTCTCTCTGTCACTCTCTCTCTCTCTGTCACTCTCTCTCTCTGTCACTCTCTCTCTTCTGTCACTCTCTCTCTCTTCTCTCTGTCACTCCTCTCTCTGTCACTCTCTCTCTCTCTGTCACTCTCTCTCTCTCTGTCACTCCCCTCTCTCTGTCATCTCTCTCTCTCTGTCATCTCTCTCTCTCTGTCATCTCTCTCTCTCTGTCATCTCTCTCTCTCTGTCATCTCTCTCTCTCTGTCATCTCTCTCTCTTCTGTCTCACTCTCTCTCTCTGTCACTCTCTCTCTCTCTGTCACTCCCTCTCTCTCTGTCACTCTCCTCTCTCTCTGTCACTCTCTCTCTCTCTGTCACTCTCTCTCTCTCTCTCTCTCTGTCACTCCCTCTCTCTCTGTCACTCTCTCTCTGCACTCCCTCTCTCTTCTGTTGTCACTCTCTCTCTCTCTGTCACTTCTCTCTCTCTGTCACTCCCTCTCTCTCTGTCACTCTCTCTCTCTCTGTCACTCTCTCTCTCTCTGTCACTACTCTCTCTCTGTCACTCTCTTCTCTGTCACTCTCTCTCTCTCTGTCACTCCCTCTCTCTCTGTCTCTCTCTCCTCTCTCTGTCACTCCTCTCTCTCTGTCACTCCTCTCTCTCTGTCTCTCTCTCTCTCTCTGTCTCTCTCTCTCACTCGCTCTCTCACTCTGTCTCTCTCTCTCTCAGTCTCTTTCTCTCTCTCTCTGTCACTCTCTCTCTCAGTCACTCTCTCTCTCTCTGTCACTCCTCTCTCTCTCTGTCCTCTCTCTCTCTCTGTCACTCCCTTCTCTTCTCTCTCTCTGTCACTCTTCTCTCTCTGTCACTCTCTTCTCTCTGTCACTCCTCTCTCTCTGTCACTCCCTCTCTCCTCTGTCATCTCTCTCTCTCTGTCATCTCTCTCTCTCTGTCATCTCTCTCTCTCTGTCATCTCTCTCTCTCTGTCATCTCTCTCTCTCTGTCATCTCTCTCTCTGTCATCTCTCTCTCTCTGT
>NW_024471100.1:154820-157320 GCF_017639515.1 Carcharodon carcharias
ACTCTCTCTCTCTCTGTCACTCCCTCTCTCTCTGTCACTCTCTCTCTCTGTCACTCCCTCTCTCTCTGTCACTCCCTCTCTCTCTGTCACTCCCTCTCTCTCTGTCACTCTCTCTCTCTCTGTCACTCTCTCTCTCTCTGTCACTCCCTCTCTCTCTGTCACTCTCTCTCTCTCTCTCTGTCACTCTGTCACTCTCTCTCTCTCTGTCACTCCCTCTCTCTCTGTCTCTCTCTCTCTGTCACTCCCTCTCTCTCTGTCACTCTCTCTCTCTCTCTCTCTGTCACTCTCTCTCTCTCTCTCTGTCACTCTCTCTCTCTCTGTCACTCTCTCTCTCTCTCTCTCTCTCTGTCACTCTCTCTCTCTCTGTCACTCTCTCTCTCTCTCTCTCTCTCTCTCTCTGTCACTCTCTCTCTCTCTCTCTCTGTCACTCCCTCTCTCTCTGTCTCTCTCTCTCTGTCACTCCCTCTCTCTCTGTCACTCCCTCTCTCTCTCTCTGTCACTCTCTCTCTCTGTCACTCACTCTCTCTCTCTCTGTCACTCTCTCTCTCTCTGTCACTCTCTCTCTCTCTGTCACTCCCTCTCTCTCTGTCACTCTCTCTCTCTGTCACTCTCTCTGTCACTCTCTCTCTCTCTCTCTCTCTCTGTCACTCTCTCTCTCTCTGTCACTCTCTCTCTCTCTCTCTCTGTCACTCTCTCTCTCTCTGTCACTCTCTCTCTCTGTCACTCTCTCTCTCTGTCACTCTCTCTCTCTCTGTCACTCTCTCTCTCTCTGTCACTCCCTCTCTCTCTCTCTCTGTCACTCTCTCTCTCTCTCTCTCTCTCTGTCACTCTCTCTCTCTCTCTCTCTGTCACTCCCTCTCTCTCTGTCACTCCCTCTCTCTCTGTCACTCCCTCTCTCTCTGTCACTCTCTCTCTCTCTGTCACTCTCTCTCTCTCTGTCACTCTCTCTCTCTCTGTCACTCCCTCTCTCTCTGTCACTCCCTCTATCTGTCACTCCCTCTCTCTCTGTCACTCCCTCTCTCTCTTTCTCTGTCTCTCTCTTTCACTCTCTCTCTCTCTCTGTCACTCCCTCTCTCTCTGTCACTCCCTCTCTCTCTCTCTCTCTGTCTCTCTCTGTCACTCTCTCTCTCTCTCTGTCACTCTCTCTCTCTGTCACTCTCTCTCTCTCTGTCACTCCCTCTCTCTCTGTCACTCTCTCTCTCTCTGTCACTCTCTCTCTCTCTGTCACTCCCTCTCTCTCTCTCTCTGTCACTCTCTCTCTCTCTGTCACTCTCTCTCTCTCTGTCACTCCCTCTCTCTCTGTCACTCCCTCTCTCTCTGTCACTCTCTCTCTCTCTGTCACTCCCTCTCTCTCTGTCACTCCCTCTCTCTCTGTCACTCCCTCTCTCTCTGTCACTCCCTCTCTCTCTGTCACTCCCTCTCTCTCTGTCACTCTCTCTCTCTCTGTCACTCCCTCTCTCTCTCTCTCTGTCTCTCTCTGTCACTCTCTCTCTCTCTGTCACTCTCTCTCTCTGTCACTCTCTCTCTCTCTGTCACTCCTCTCTCTGTCACTCTCTCTCTCTCTGTCACTCTCTCTCTCTCTGTCACTCTCTCTCTCTCTGTCACTCCCTCTCTCTCTCTCTCTGTCACTCTCTCTCTCTGTCACTCTCTCTCTCTCTGTCACTCCCTCTCTCTCTGTCACTCCCTCTCTCTCTGTCACTCTCTCTCTCTCTGTCACTCCCTCTCTCTCTGTCACTCTCTCTCTCTCTGTCACTCCCTCTCTCTCTGTCACTCCCTCTCTCTCTGTCACTCCCTCTCTCTCTGTCACTCTCTCTCTCTCTGTCACTCTCTCTCTCTCTGTCACTCCCTCTCTCTCTCTGTCACTCCCTCTCTCTCTGTCACTCTCTCTCTCTCTGTCACTCTCTCTCTCTCTGTCACTCTCTCTCTCTCTCTCTCTGTCACTCTCTCTCTCTCTGTCACTCTCTCTCTCTCTGTCACTCCCTCTCTCTCTGTCACTCTCTCTCTCTCTGTCACTCTCTCTCTCTCTGTCACTCCCTCTCTCTCTGTCACTCCCTCTCTCTCTGTCACTCTCTCTCTCTCTGTCACTCCCTCTCTCTCTGTCACTCCCTCTCTCTCTGTCACTCTCTCTCTCTCTGTCACTCCCTCTCTCTCTGTCACTCCCTCTCTCTCTGTCACTCTCTCTCTCTCTCTGTCACTCTCTCTCTCTCTCTGTCACTCTCTCTCTCTCTCTCTGTCACTCCCTCTCTCTCTGTCACTCTCTCTCTCTCTGTCACTCTCTCTCTCTCTGTCACTCTCTCTCTCTCTGTCACTCCCTCTCTCTCTGTCACTCTCTCTCTCTCTCTCTGTCACTCTCTCTCTCTCTGTCACTCTCTCTCTCTCTGTCACTCTCTCTCTCTCTCTCTGTCACTCTCTCTCTCTCTGTCACTCTCTCTCTCTCTCTCTCTGTCACTCCCTCTCTCTCTGTCACTCTCTCTCTCTGTCACTCCCTCTCTCTCTGTCA
>NW_024471100.1:184820-187320 GCF_017639515.1 Carcharodon carcharias
TCACTCCCTCTCTCTCTCACTCTCTCTGTCACTCCCTCTCTCTCTGTCACTCCCTCTCTCTCTCTCTCTGTCACTCCGTCTCTCTCTCTCTGTCTCTCTCTCTATGTCACTCTCTCTCTCTCTGTCACTCTCTCTCTCTGTCGCTCTCTCTCTGTCACTCTCTCTCTGTCACTCTCTCTGTCACTCCCTCTCTCTCTGTCACTCCCTCTCTCTCTATCTCTGTCACTCCCTCTCTCTCTCTCTGTCTCTCTCTCTATGTCACTCTCTCTCTCTCTGTCACTCTCTCTCTCTGTCGCTCTCTCTCTGTCACTCTCTCTCTCTCTCTCTCTCTCTGTCACTCCCTCTCTCTCTCTCTGTCTCTCTCTCTATGTCACTCTCTCACTATCTGTCACTCTCTCTCTCTGTCGCTCTCTCTCTGTCACTCCCTCTCTCTCTCTCTCTCTCTGTCACTCTCTCTCTCTCTCTCTCTGTCACTCCCTCTCTCTCTCTCTCTCTGTCACTCCCTCTCTCTCTCTCTGTCACTTTCTCTATCTCTGTCACTCTCTCTCTCTCTGTCACTCCCTCTCTCTGTCGCTCTCTCTCTGTCACTCCCTCTCTCTCTCTCTCTCTCTGTCACTTTCTCTCTCTCTCTCTCTCTGTCACTCCCTCTCTCTCTCTCTGTCTCTCTCTCTATGTCACTCCCTCTCTCTCTGTCACTCTCTCTCTCTCTGTCACTCTCTCTCTCTCTCTCTCTCTGTCACTCTCTCTCTCTCTGTCACTCCCTCTCTCTGTCACTCTCTCTCTCTCTCTGTCACTCTCTCTCTCTCTGTCACTCTCTCTCTCTCTGTCACTCTCTCTCTCTCTCTCTCTCTGTCACTCTCTCTCTCTGTCACTCTCTCTCTCTCTCTCTCTCTGTCACTCTCTCTCTCTCTCTCTCTCTCTGTCACTCCCTCTCTCTCTGTCACTCTCTCTCTCTCTGTCACTCTCTCTCTCTCTCTCTCTCTGTCACTCTCTCTCTCTCTGTCACTCCCTCTCTCTGTCACTCTCTCTCTCTCTCTGTCACTCTCTCTCTCTCTGTCACTCTCTCTCTCTCTGTCACTCTCTCTCTCTCTCTCTCTCTGTCACTCTCTCTCTCTGTCACTCTCTCTCTCTCTCTCTCTCTGTCACTCTCTCTCTCTCTCTCTCTCTCTGTCACTCTCTCTCTCTCTGTCACTCCCTCTCTCTGTCACTCTCTCTCTCTCTCTGTCACTCTCTCTCTCTCTGTCACTCTCTCTCTCTCTGTCACTCTCTCTCTCTCTCTCTCTCTGTCACTCTCTCTCTCTCTCTCTCTCTGTCACTCTCTCTCTCTCTGTCACTCTCTCTCTCTCTGTCACTCTCTCTCTCTCTCTCTCTCTGTCACTCTCTCTCTCTCTCTCTCTCTGTCACTCTCTCTCTCTCTCTCTCTCTCTGTCACTCTCTCTCTCTCTGTCACTCCCTCTCTCTGTCACTCTCTCTCCTTCTCTGTCACTCTCTCTCTCTCTGTCACTCACTCTCTCTCTGTCACTCTCTCTCTCTCTCTCTCTCTCTGTCACTCTCTCTCTCTCTGTCACTCCCTCTCTCTGTCACTCTCTCTCTCTCTCTGTCACTCTCTCTCTCTTTGTCACTCCCTCTCTCTGTCACTCTCTCTCTCTCTGTCACTCTCTCTCTCTCTGTCACTCTCTCTCTCTCTGTCACTCTCTCTCTCTCTGTCACTCCCTCTCTCTCTCTCTCTGTCACTCTCTCTCTCTGTCACTCCCTCTCTCTGTCACTCTCTCTCTCTCTGTCACTCTCTCTCTCTCCGTCACTCTCTCTCTCTCTCTCTCTCTGTCACTCTCTCTCTCTCTGTCACTCCCTCTCTCTGTCACTCTCTCTCTCTCTGTCACTCTCTCTCTCTCTGTCACTCTCTCTCTCTCTCTCTCTGTCACTCTCTCTCTCTCTCTCTCTGTCACTCTCTCTCTCTGTCACTCCCTCTCTCTCTGTCACTCCCTCTCTCTCTGTCACTCTCTCTCTCTGTCACTCTCTCTCTCTCTGTCACTCTCTCTCTCTCTGTCACTCCCTCTCTCTCTGTCACTCTCTCTCTCTGTTACTCCCTCTCTCTCTGTCACTCCCTCTCTCTCTTTCTCTGTCTCTCTCTGTCACTCTCTCTCTCTCTGTCACTCCCTCTCTCTCTGTCACTCCCTCTCTCTCTCTCTCTGTCTCTCTCTGTCACTCTCTCTCTCTCTGTCACTCTCTCTCTCTGTCACTCTCTCTCTCTCTGTCACTCCCTCTCTCTCTGTCACTCTCTCTCTCTCTGTCACTCTCTCTCTCTGTCACTCCCTCTCTCTCTCTCTCTGTCACTCTCTCTCTCTCTGTCACTCCCTCTCTCTCTGTCACTCCCTCTCTCTCTGTCACTCCCTCTCTCTCTGTCACTCCCTCTCTCTCTGTCACTCCCTCTCTCTCTCTCTCTGTCTCTCTCTGTCACTCTCTCTCTCTCTGTCACTCTCTCTCTCTGTCACTCTCTCTC
>NW_024471100.1:197320-202320 GCF_017639515.1 Carcharodon carcharias
CTTCAAAAACAGTTCCTCTGACATGTCCTCCTTCTTCTTTAACCGAGGTTTTCCACCCACGGTCGTTGACAGGGCCCTCAACCGTGTCCGGCCCATCTCCTGCGCATCCACCCTCACGCCTTCTCCTCCCTCCCAGAAACATGATAGGGTCCCCCTTGTCCTCACTTATCACCCCACCAGCCTCCGCATTCAAAGGATCATCCTCCGCCATTTCCGCCAACTCCAGCATGATGCCACTACCAAACACATCTTCCCTTCACCCCCCCTATCGGCATTCCGTAGGGATCGCTCCCTCCGGGACACCCTGGACCATTCCTCCATCACCCCCTACTCCTCAACCCCCACCTATGGCACCACCCCATGCCCACGCAAAAGATGTAACACCTGCCCCTTCACTTCCTCTCTCCTCACCGTCCAAGGGCCCACACACTCCTTTCAAGTGAAGCAACATTTCACTTGCATTTCCCCCAACTTATTCTACTGCATTCGTTGCTCCCAATGTGGTCTCCTCTACATTGGAGAGACCAAACATAAACTGGGCGACCGCTTTGCAGATCACCTGTGGTCTGTCTGCAAGAATGACCCAGACCTCCCTGTCGCTTGCCATTTTAACACTCCACCCTGCTCTCTTGCCCACATGTCTGTCCTTGGCCTGCTGCATTGTTCCAGTGAAGCCCAACACAAACTGGAGGAACAAGACCTCATCTTCCGACCAGGCACTTTACAGCCTTCCGGACTGAATATTGAGTTCAACAAATTTAGGTCTTGAACTCCCTCCTCCATCCCCACCCCCTTTCTGTTTCCCCCTTCCTTTTTTTTTTCTTTTCCAATAATTTATATAGATTTTTCTTTTCCCACCTATTTCCATTATTTTTAAATCTTTTATGCCCCCCACCCCCACTTGAGCTATACCTTGAGTGCCCTACCATCCATTCTTAATTAGCACATTCGTTTAGATAATATCACCAACTTCAACACCTCTGTGTTCTTTTGTTCTTTTGTCTGTAACATTTTTTGATGATCTGCTCCTATCCTAACAACCCCCCCCCTCCATTTCTCACCCCCACCCCACGTTAAACCAGCTTATATTTCCCTCTCCTCGTAAAGAAAGATCAGTTCTGTTGAAGGGTCATGAGGACTCGAAACGTCAACTCTTTTCTTCTCCGCCGATGCTGCCAGACCTGCTGAGTTTTTCCAGGTAATTCTGTTTTTTTTTTTTGGATTTCCAGCATCTGCAGTTTTTTGTTTTTATCTCTGTGAACGGGAAAGGGTTTGGGTCCATTGGGATTGTGTACAGTGGGATTGAACGGGAAGGGGTTTGGGTCCATTGGGATTGTGTACAGTGGGATTGAACGGGAAGGGGTTTGGGTCCATTGGGATTGTGTACAGTGGGATTGAACGGGAAGGGGTTTGGGTCCATTGTGATTGTGTACAGTGGGAGCGAATGGGAAGGGGTTTGGGTCCATTGGGATTGTGTACAGTGGGAGTGAACAGGAAGGGGTTTGGGTCCATTGGGATTGTGTACAGTGAGAGTGAACAGGAAGGGGTTTGGGTCCATTGGGATTGTGTACGGTGGGATTGAACAGGAAGGGGTTTGGGTCCATTGGGATTGTGTACAGTGAGAGTGAATGGGAAGGGGTTTGGGTCCATTGGGATTGTGTACAGTGGGAGTGAATGGGAAGGGGTTTGGGTCCATTGGGATTGTGTACAGTGAGAGTGAATGGGAAGGGGTTTGGGTCCATTGGGATTGTGTACATTGGGAGTGAATGGGAATGGGTTTGGGTCCATTGGGATTGTGTACAGTGGGAGTGAATGGGAAAGGGTTTGGGTCCATTGGGATTGTGTACAGTGGGAGTGAACGGGAAGGAGTTTGGGTCGATTGGGATTGTGTACAGTGGGAGTGAGCTGGAAGGGGTTTGGGTCCATTGGGATTGTGTACAGTGGGAGTGAACGGGAAGGGGTTTGGATCCATTGGGATTGTGTACATTGGGAGTGAATGGGAAGGGGTTTGGGTCCATTGGGATTGTGTACATTGGGAGTGAACGGGAAGGGGTTTGGATCCATTGGGATTGTGTACAGTGGGAGTGAACGGGAAGGGGTTTGGGTCCATTGGGATTGTGTACATTGGGAGTGAATGGGAAGGGGTTTGGGTCCATTGGGATTGTGTACAGTGGGAGTGAACGGGAAGGTGTTTGGGACCATTGGGATTGTGTACAGTGGGGGTGAACGGGAAGGTGTTTGGGTCCGTTGGGATTGTGTACGGTGGGCGTGAACGGGAAGGGGTTTGGTTCAATCAGGATTGTGTACAGTGGGAGTGAACGGGAAGGGGTTTGGGTCCATTGGGATTGTGTACAGTGGGAGTGAACAGGAAGGGGTTTGGGTCCATTGGGATTGTGTACTGTGGGAGTGAATGGGAAGGGGTTTGGGATTGGGATTGTGTACCGTGGGAGTGAAGCGGAAGGGTTTTGGGATTGGGATTGTGTACAGTGGGAGTGAACGGGAAGGGGTTTGGGATTGGGATTGTGTACGGTGGTCAGCATGTGTTGCTGAAATTCACGTTGTCTGCAGGTTCTTCAGAGTGAATGTTCCAGAACAGTCTTCACCGAGCAGAGTGACCTTCTTGAAGACCAAGAGCTTGTCCGGGAAATGAAGGTTGGTTTATTTCTCTGTGACCCTGTCCATCTCTGTTCTGCCTCAGCTTCTTAAACAGGAGCAGCTGGGCTGACTGACAGACTGTCACTTCTCATCTCCAGTGTGGGGCTGGGGTCCACATATCAGACTGGGGGGAGTGGGATAACATATTGGGGGGAGTGGGATATCGGATTGGGGGGAGTGGGATAACATATTGGGGGGAATAGGATATCGGACTGGATTCGGTATATCAGACTGGGATCGGTATATCAGACTGGGGTCGGTATATCGGACTGGGGTCGGTATATCGGACTGGGGTCGGTATATCGGACTGGGGTCGGTATATCGGACTGGAGTCGGTATATCGGACTGGGGTCGGTATATCGGACTGGGGTCGGTATATCGGACTGGAGTCAGTATATCGGACTGGGGTCAGTATTTCGGTCTGGGATCGGTATATCGGACTGGTGTCGGTATATCAGACTGGGGTCAGTATATCAGACTGGGATTGCGATGTCAGACTGGTGTCGGTATATCATACTGGGGTCGGTATATCAGTCTGGGGTTGGGATATCCGACTGGGTTGAGTGGGATATCGGACTGGGGGAGTGGGATATCAGACTGGGGGAGTGGGATTTCCGACTCGGGGAGTGGGATGTCAGACTTGGGGAATGGGATATCAGACTTGGGGAGCGGGATCTCGGACTTGGGGGACTCATCTAAGACTCCGACAACAACTCTGCCTCTGATTAGTTCCTCTCTAAAGCTGCCAATTCATTTCTCTGCCAATCTGTACAAATCATTGATAAACGTATTGACACTTTGTCCTTGTCATTCGATACACTTGTGAAATGTAGCCCACTCAACAATAATATTCTTTCGCAGATTGAGCTATGAATTGAGGACTTTTATCATGTTGTATGTAGCTTTTACCTCATCAACCCATCGCCCAAACAGGATATTGTCTGCAGTGTCACCAACCGCATATAACAGCGCACTGACCTGCTCACTGCTTGGCTTTGCCACGAGGCCCGAGATGGTGCGTTATCCCCAGCACCGATTCAGCCATTCCAGGAGACCCTGTGGGCTGCTTGAGGCTTTCTGGTAACACCCAAGACTTTTCCACGCTCGTTCTGTCCCTCGCTGCCACCATATAATAGTCTCGGCCTGGCGCGCTAAAGCAGCCTCTTTTACCGAGGCTGCTGAGGGAAGGGACGCATGAACTCGATTGGAAGACCCTCTGGCTGCAGGTTACCACGAGGCTGTACAAGAGGGAAGCGGCACCATGAGACGTTGCATCGCTTCCTGTGATGAGGTACGCCGTGTCTCATTAACATATCAGCTCGGATTTACCCCTTATAGCTCGGTGGGGGGGGTGGGGGGGGGGGTTGGATATGAGGCTGATGGAGCTGGATGTTGGTTCAGAGGGTTTTGGGTTCTCTGCTTTGTTGTCTAGGACCCTACAAACGGTTACTGCACAGTCTGGCTGGAGAACACCCATCCACACCCTTCCCAAAGAGGGTTCTCTGAGTACATTCCCAGCACCAGGCCGGTGTTTGACCGTGGTGGACCCTCCCAGCTGCCCCCTCGCCATGGGTTACAACCCCAACCCCCACCCCCCCCGACCGAACGGCCAGCCCAAACGGTATGACTACAGTCCCAGCTACCTGCCGTCAGGCACAGTCTACGACCCACACGATCGACTGTACCACCCGCCCAGTATTCCCGGAGTGTCAGCTCACTCACCCAGCCGGGAAGCTTCAGGGGATGGTGGAGGGCAGAGAGCACGGAGACCAGGCCGGCAAACTATCCGGATGGTCCCGTTTCTCCTGCGCATCCTCCCCACCCCCCCCCACCCGTCAGATTCCAGCTGCCCCTCGCTGCAGCAGATGCAGACGCGCGTGTGAGGGCTTCCCCAGTCGAATGGCCAGTTCCGGCAAAGCGGGGGGGGGGGGCGGGGGGCGGAAACGGAGGAACCCAGGACCATCGCCGCCCGTCTCGCCTGAAAACACTCAACAGGGGCGACGGCGTCACGGGTACAGGACCGAGCCCTCTCCTAGTCCCACCCTCGGTTGCTGCACTCCCCCCGCTCCCCCCACAGCTCGGGGGTCACTCCCACCTCCAGGTGCTGCCCCCGCCCCTCCCCCCACAGCCCTGGTTGGGGTCCGAGAGACTCCGAGCTAGGGGGGTGGTGGGGCACGGGGAGAATCGAGGCAGTCACATCCTGAGCCGAGGGTCGCGTGCTCCTGGCTGTTTTGGGGAGCAGTCACAGGCACCCTCCACATTACCCAGCCGTCTCGGACTCCCCACCCCTCACACTCGACACGGAGGTGGACAGGATCGAGCGCCGGACCCTCTGCACCAGCGCA
>NW_024471100.1:277320-280302 GCF_017639515.1 Carcharodon carcharias
TGGGTGTGTGTGGGTGTGTGTGTGTGTGTGTGTGAGGAATGGAGTGACTGTGTGTATGTGTGGGTGTGTGTGTGTGGGTGTGTGTGAGGAATGGAGTGACTGTGTATGTGGGGTGTGTGTGTGTGTGTGTGTGTGTTTGTGGGTGTGTGTGAGGAATGGAGTGACTGTGTGCATGTGTGTGTGTGTGTGTGTGTGTGTGGAATGGAGTGACTGTGTGTATGTGGGGGAGGGGGTGTGTGTGTGTGTGTGTGTGAGGAATGGAGTGACTGTGTGTATGTGGAGGGGTGTGTGTGTGTGTGGGTGTGTGTGTGCAGGATGGAGTGACTGTGTGTATGTGGGTTGTGTGTGCACATAGGGACGTGCCCGTGTGAATGTGTGTTCACGTGCACAGCTGACAGAGTGTCGGTGCGTGTGCCCCTGGGTTGGTGTGCGTGTGCGTGACAGGCTGCATGCGTGTACACGCGTGTATGAATTTTACAGACCAGCAGGAAGCCGGGAATACAGAGACCAGGCATCAGGTGACGATCCATGTTACATTAGATATCTCCCAACAACTCGTCCAAACTGGAATGATTACACAGAACAATATGTGGAGAAGGTTTAAAATCAAATTTAAAATACATATCTTTACAAATATATAATAATACATACAAGAGCAGGAATGAACCTCAATCTACAATCCACAAGCACAGTACTTCACCAGACACTCCCAGGACAGGTACAGCACGGGGTTAGATACAGAGTAAACCTCCCTCTACACCGTCCCCATCAAACACTCCCAGGACAGCTACAGCACAGTGTTAGATAGAAAATAAAGCTCCCTCTACACTGTCCCCATCAAACACTCCCAGGACAGGTACAGCACAGGGTTAGATAGAAAATAAAGCTCCCTCTACACTGTCCCCATCAAACACTCCCAGGACAGGTACAGCACGGGGTTAGATACAGACTGGGCTATATTGCAAACCTTTAAGATAAATGTCACCAGTTTACGAAGCAACAATGAGGGAAGTGATGTATGAGGAGGTGTCAGAGGGAAGTGACCTCCCAGCCCCAGGGCTGAGGGGCTTTTGGTCGTGTCGGTGAAGTGATCTCGGGTGAAGGGGTCTCGAGAGATGGTAGTAGGGGAGTAGGTAGAGGGTGAAGGTGGGGAGCCCTGGTGGGGAGGGGTTGGGGGGGGGTGGGTGGTTCCCAGGGGATGGGACAGGGGCTGATGGCTCCAGGGTCTGTGCCGATCCCCAGCTCACTGCTCACAGCTCCGTCTGCTCTCGGACCCACTCCCGAAGCTTAGTCACACGGCTGTAGATTCCTGGCTTGTTCTTCCGGGCGCATCCTTCACCCCAGCTCACAATCCCGGCCAGGAACCATTTCCCATTCTCTTCCCGACAGGAGAGCGGACCCCCAGAATCCCCCTGACCAGAGAGAGAGGGAGAGAGTCAATCCAGGTACAGGTAACAGCAGAGAGCAGGAGTGGGCGGGGAGAGAGAGCGGGAGTGGGGGTGGAGAGAGAGAGAGCGAGTAGGGGTGAGAGAGAGAGGGCGAGTAGGGGGGAGAGAGAGAGCGCGAGTGGGGGGAGAGAGAGAGGTCGAGTGGGGAGAGAGAGAGAGCGCGAGTGGGGGAGAGAGAGAGCGCGAGTGGGGGAGAGAGAGAGCGCGAGTGGGGGAGAGAGAGAGAGGGCGAGTGGGGGAGAGAGAGAGAGGGCGAGTAGGGGTGAGAGAGGGCGAGTGGGGGAGGGAGAGAGAGGGCGAGTAGGGGGGAGAGAGAGAGCGCGAGTGGGGGGAGAGAGAGAGGTCGAGTGGGGAGAGAGAGAGAGCGCGAGTGGGGGAGAGAGAGAGCGCGAGTGGGGGAGAGAGAGAGCGCGAGTGGGGGAGAGAGAGAGAGGGCGAGTGGGGAGAGAGAGAGAGCGCGAGTGGGGGAGAGAGAGAGAGGGCGAGTAGGGGTGAGAGAGAGAGGGCGAGTGGGGGAGGGAGAGAGAGGGCGAGTAGGGGGGAGAGAGAGAGCGCGAGTGGGGGGAGAGAGAGAGGTCGAGTGGGGAGAGAGAGAGAGCGCGAGTGGGGGAGAGAGAGAGGTCGAGTGGGGAGAGAGAGAGAGGGCGAGTAGGGGTGAGAGAGAGAGGGCGAGTGGGGGAGGGAGAGAGAGGGCGAGTAGGGGTGAGAGAGAGAGGGCGAGTGGGGGAGGGAGAGAGAGGGCGAGTAGGGGGGAGAGAGAGAGCGCGAGTGGGGGGAGAGAGAGAGGTCGAGTGGGGAGAGAGAGAGAGCGCGAGTGGGGGAGAGAGAGAGGTCGAGTGGGGAGAGAGAGAGAGGGCGAGTAGGGGTGAGAGAGAGAGGGCGAGTGGGGGAGGGAGAGAGAGGGCGAGTAGGGGTGAGAGAGAGAGGGCGAGTAGGGGTGAGAGAGAGAGGGCGAGTGGGGGGAGAGAGAGAGAGGGCGAGTGGGGGAGGGAGAGAGCGCGAGTGGGGGGAGAGAGAGAGCGCGAGTGGGGGGAGAGAGAGAGCGCGAGTGGGGGGAGAGAGAGAGCGCGAGTGGGGGGAGAGAGAGAGGGCGAGTGGGGGGAGAGAGAGAGGGCGAGTGGGGGGAGAGAGAGAGCGCGAGTGGGGGGGAGAGAGAGAGCGCGAGTGGGGGGAGAGAGAGAGCGCGAGTGGGGGGAGAGAGAGAGCGCGAGTGGGGGGAGAGAGAGAGCGCGAGTGGGGGGAGAGAGAGAGCACGAGTGGGGGGAGAGAGAGAGAGGGCGAGTGGGGGAGGGAGAGAGCGCGAGTGGGGGGAGAGAGAGAGCGCGAGTGGGGGAGAGAGAGAGCGCGAGTGGGGGGAGAGAGAGAGAGCGCGAGTGGGGGGGAGAGAGAGAGGGGCGAGTGGGGGGAGAGAGAGAGGGCGAGTGGGGGGAGAGAGAGAACGCGAGTGGGGGGAGAGAGAGAGCGCGAGTGGGGGGAGAGAGAGAGCGCGAGTGGGGGGAGAGAGAGAGAGGTCGAGTGGGGAGAGAGAGAGAGG
>NW_024471101.1:0-234012 GCF_017639515.1 Carcharodon carcharias
CACGGAGACTGGGGCAATGGGAGACTGGAACACTGAGAGACTGGGACACTGGGAGAGTTGGACACTGGGAGACAGGGACACGGATATACCAGAAAACTGGGAGACAGGGACACTGAGAGACTGGGACACTGGGAGACTGGGAGACTGGGACACTGCGAGACTGGGACACGGAGACTGGAACACTGGGAGACTGGGACACTGAGAGACTGGGACACTGAGACTGGGACACTGAGAGACTTGGACAATGAGAGACTGGGACAATGGGAGACTGGGACACTGAGAGACTGGAACACTGGGAGACTGGGACACTGGGAGACTGGGGCACCTAGAGACTGGGACACTGGGAGACTGGGACACTGAGAGACTGGGACACTGAGAGACTGGGACACTGAGAGACTGGGACACTGAGAGACTGGGACACTGAGACTGGGACACTTAGAGACTGGGACAAGGAGAGACCGAAACACTGGGAGACAGGGACACTGGGAGACTGGGACACTGTGAGACTGGGACACTGAGAGACTGGAACACTGAGAGACTTGGACACTGAGAGACTGGGACACTGGGAGACTGGGACACTGAGAGACTGGGACACTGGGAGACTGGGACACTGGGAGACCTGGAAACTAGGAGAGTGGGACACGGAGAGACTGGGGCACGGAGAGACTGGAACACTGGGAGAATGGGACACTGAGAGACTGGGACACTGAGAGACTGGGACACGGAGAGACTTGAACACTGGGAGACTGGGACACTGAGAGAAAGGGACACTGGGAGACTGGAACACTGGGAAACTGGGACACTGGAAGACTGGGACACTGAGAGATTGGGACACTGGGAGACTGGGACACTGAGAGACTGGGACACTGAGAGACTGGGACACTGAGAGACTAGGAAACTGGGAGACAGGGACACTGGGAGACTGGAATACTGGGAGACAGGGACACTGGGAGACTCGGACACGGAGACTGGGACACTGGGAGACTGAGACACTGGGAGACTGGGCCACGGAGAGACTGGGACACTGGGAGACTGGGACACTTAGAGACTGGGACACTGGGAGACTGGGACACTGAGAGACAGGGACACTGGGAGACTGGAATACTGGGAGACAGGAGCACTGGGAGACTGGAACACTGGGAAACTGGGACACTGGGAGACTGGGACACTAAGAGACTGGGACACTGAGACTGGGACACTGGGAGACTGGGACACTGAGAGACTGGGAAACTGGGAGACTTGGACACTGGGAGACTGGTACACTGGGAGACTGGGACGCTGGGTGACTGGGACACTGAGATTCTGGTACACTTAGAGACTGGAACACTGGGAGACAGGGACACTGTGTGACTGGGACACTGGGAGACTGGGACACTGAGACTGGGACACTGGGAAACTGGGACACTGGGAGACTGGGACACTGAGAGACTGGGACACTGAGACTGGGACACTGGGAGACTGGGACACTTGGACACTGGGACACTGGGAGACTGGAACACTGGGAGACTGGGGCACTGGGTGACTGGGACACTGAGAGACTGGGACACTGATAGACTGGAACACTGGTAGACAGGGACACTGGGAGACATGAACACTGGGAAACCTGGACACTGGGAGACTGGGACACTCAGACTGGGACACTGGGAGACTGGGACACTGAGAGACTGGGACACTGGAAGACTGGGACACTGAGAGACTGGGACACTGGGAGACCTGGACACTGAGAGACTGGGACACGGAGACTGGGACAATGGGAGACTGGAACACTGAGAGACTGGGACACTGGGAGAGTTGGACACTGGGAGACAGGGACACGGATACACCAGAACACTGGGAGACAGGGACACTGAGAGACTGGGACACTGAGAGACTGGGACACTGGGAGACTTGAACACTGGGAGACTGGGACACTGAGAGACCTGGACACTGGGAGACAGGGAAATTGGGAGACAGGGACACTGGGAGACTGGGACACTGAGACTGGGACACTGGGAGACTGGGACACTGAGAGACTGGGACACTGGGAGAGTGGGACACTGAGACTGGAACACTGGGAGACTGGGACACTGGGAGACAGGGACACGGAGAGACTGGGACACTGAGAGACTGGGACACGGAGACTGGGACAATGGGAGACTGGAACACTGAGAGACTGGGACACTGGGAGAGTTGGACACTGGGAGACAGGGACACGGATATACCAGAACTTTGGGAGACAGGGACACTGAGAGACTGGGACACTGGGAGACTGGGAGACTGGGACACTGGGAGACTGGGACACTGAGAGACTGGGACACTGAGACTGGGACACTGAGAGTCTTGGACAATGAGAGACTGGGACAATGGGAGACTGGGACACTGAGAGACTGGTACACTGGGAGACTGGGACACTGGGAGACTGGGGCACTGAGAGACTGGGACACTGAGAGACTGGGACACTGAGACTGGGACACTTAGAGACTGGGACAAGGAGAGACCGAAACACTGGGAGACAGGGACACTGGGAGACTGGGACACTGTGAGACTGGGACACTGAGAGACTGGGACTTGGAGACTGGGACACTGGGAGACTGGAACACTGAGAGACTGGAACACTGAGAGACTGGGACACTGAGAGACTGGGACACTGGGAGACTGGGACACTGAGAGACTGGGACACTGGGAGACTGGGACACTGGGAGACTGGGAAACTGGGAGAGTGGGACACGGAGAGACTGGGGCACGGAGAGACTGGAACACTGGGAGAATGGGACACTGAGAGACTGGGACACTGAGAGACTGGGACACGGAGAGACTTGAACACTGGGAGACTGGGACACTGAGAGAAAGGGACACTGGGAGACTGGAACTCTGGGAAACTGGGACACTGGAAGACTGGGACACTGAGAGATTGGGACACTGGGAGACTGGGACACTGAGAGACTGGGACACTGAGAGATTGGGACACTGAGACACTAGGAAACTGGGAGACAGGGACACTGGGAGACTGGAATACTGGGAGACAGGGACACTGGGAGACTGGGACACTGAGACTGGGACACTGGGAGACTGGGACACTGAGAGACTGGGACACTGAGAGACTGGGACACGGAGACTGGGACAATGGGAGACTGGAACACTGAGAGACTGGGACACTGGGAGAGTTGGACACTGGGAGACAGGGACACGGATATACCAGAACACTGGGAGACAGGGACACTGAGAGACTGGGACACTGGGAGACTGGGAGACTGGGACACTGCGAGACTGGGACACGGAGACTGGAACACTGGGAGACTGGGACACTGAGTGACTGGGACACTGAGACTGGGACACTGAGAGACTTGGACAATGAGAGACTGGGACAATGGGAGACTGGGACACTGAGAGACTGGAACACTGGGAGACTGGGACACTGGGAGACTGGGGCACCTAGAGACTGGGACACTGGGAGACTGGGACACTGAGAGACTGGGACACTGAGAGACTGGGACACTGAGACTGGGACACTGAGAGACTGGGACAAGGAGAGACCGAAACACTGGGAGACAGGGACACTGGGAGACTGGGACACTGTGAGACTGGGACACTGAGAGACTGGGACATGGAGACTGGGACACTGGGAGACTGGAACACTGAGAGACTGGAACACTGAGAGACTGGGACACTGAGAGACTGGGACACTGGGAGACTGGGACACGGAGACTGGAACACTGGGAGACTGGGACACTGAGAGACTGGGACACTGAGAGACTGGGACACTGAGACTGGGACACTGAGAGACTTGGACACTGAGAGACTGGGACACTGAGAGACTGGGACACTGAGACTGGGACACTGAGAGACTTGGACAATGAGAGACTGGGACACTGGGAGACTGGGACACTGAGAGACTGGAACACTGGGAGACTGGGACACTGGGAGACTGGGACACTTAGAGACTTGGACACTTGGAGACTGGGACACTGAGAGACTGGGACACTGAGAGACTTGGACATTGGGAGACTGGAACACTGGGAGACTGGGACACTGGGATACTGGTTCTCTGGGAGACTGGAACACTGGGAGACTGGGAAACTAGGAGAATGGGAAACTGGGAGACTGTGACACTGGGAGACTGGGACACTGAGAGACTGGGACACGGAGACTGGGACAATGGGAGACTGGGACACTGGGAGACTGAGACACTTAGAGACTGGGACACTGAGACTGGGACACTGGGAGACTGGGACACTGAGAGACTGGGAAACTGGGAGACTTGGACACTGGGAGACTGGGACACTGTGAGACTGGGACGCTGGGTGACTGGGAAACGGAGACTGGGACACTGAGAGACTGGAACACTGGGTGAATGGGACAGCGAGAGACAGGGACACTGGGAGACTGGGTCACTGGGAGACTGGGAAACTAGGAGACTGGAACACTGGGAGACTGGGAAACTGAGTCTGGGACTTTGAGAGACTGGGAAACTAGGAGACTGGAACACTGGGAGACTAGGATACTGGGAGACAGGGACTCTGGGAGACTGGGAAGTTAGGGGACTGGAACAATGGGAGACTAGGACACTGGGAGACAGGGAAACTGGGAGACTGGAATACTGGTAGACAGGGACACTGGGAGACATGAACACTGGGAAACTTGGATACTGGGAGACTGGGACACTCGGACTGGGACACTGGGAGACTGGGACACTGAGAGACTGGGACACTGGAAGACTGGGACACTGAGACTGGGACACTGGGAGACTGGGACACTGAGGGACTGGGACACTGGGAGACTGGGACACTGAGAGGCTGGGACACTGAGACAGGGACACTGAGAGACTAGGACACTGGGAGACGAGGACACTGGGGGACTGGGGCTCTGGGAGACTGGAAAACTGGGAGACTGGGACACTGGGAGACTGGAACACTGGTAAACTGGGACACTGGGAGACTGGGACACGGAGAGACTGGGACACTGAGACTGGTACACTGGGAGACTGGGACACTGGGAGACTGGGACACTGTGAGACTGGGACACTGAGAGACTGGGACACTGAGAGACTGGAACACTGGGAGACTGGGACACTGGGAGACTGGGACACTGGGAGACTGGGACACTTAGAGACTTGGACACTTGGAGACTGGGACACTGAGAGACTGGGACACTGAGAGACTTGGACATTGGGAGACTGGAACACTGGGAGACTGGGACACTGGGATACTGGTTCTCTGGGAGACTGGAACACTGGGAGACTGGGAAACTAGGAGAATGGGAAACTGGGAGACTGTGACACTGGGAGACTGGGACACTGAGAGACTGGGACACGGAGACTGGGACAATGGGAGACTGGGACACTGGGAGACTGAGACACTTAGAGACTGGGACACTGAGACTGGGACACTGGGAGACTGGGACACTGAGAGACTGGGAAACTGGGAGACTTGGACACTGGGAGACTGGGACACTGTGAGACTGGGACGCTGGGTGACTGGGAAACGGAGACTGGGACACTGAGAGACTGGAACACTGGGTGAATGGGACAGCGAGAGACAGGGACACTGGGAGACTGGGTCACTGGGAGACTGGGAAACTAGGAGACTGGAACACTGGGAGACTGGGAAACTGAGTCTGGGACTTTGAGAGACTGGGAAACTAGGAGACTGGAACACTGGGAGACTAGGATACTGGGAGACAGGGACTCTGGGAGACTGGGAAGTTAGGGGACTGGAACAATGGGAGACTAGGACACTGGGAGACAGGGAAACTGGGAGACTGGAATACTGGTAGACAGGGACACTGGGAGACATGAACACTGGGAAAAATGGATACTGGGAGACTGGGACACTCGGACTGGGACACTGGGAGACTGGGACACTGAGAGACTGGGACACTGGAAGACTGGGACACTGAGACTGGGACACTGGGAGACTGGGACACTGAGGGACTGGGACACTGGGAGACTGGGACACTGAGAGGCTGGGACACTGAGACAGGGACACTGAGAGACTAGGACACTGGGAGACGAGGACACTGGGGGACTGGGGCTCTGGGAGACTGGAAAACTGGGAGACTGGGACACTGGGAGACTGGAACACTGGTAAACTGGGACACTGGGAGACTGGGACACGGAGAGACTGGGACACTGAGACTGGTACACTGGGAGACTGGGACACTGGGAGACTGGGACACTGTGAGACTGGGACACTGAGAGACTGGGACACTGAGAGACTGGAACACTGGGAGACTGGGACACTGGGAGACTGGGACATTGAGAGACCGGAACACTGAGAGACAGGGACACTAGGAGACTGGAACACTGAGAGACTGTGACAAGGAGAGACCGGAACACTGGGAGACAGGGACACGGAGAGACTGGGACACTGAGAGACTGGAACACTGAGAGACTGGGACACTGAGAGACTGAGACACTGGGAGACTGGGACACTGAGAGACTGTGACAAGGAGAGACCGGAACACTGGGAGACAGGGACACGGAGAGACTGGGGCACGGAGAGACTGGAACACTGGGAGAACGGGACACTGAGAGACTGGGACACTGAGAGACTGGGACACGGAGAGATTGGGACACTGAGAGACTGGGACACTGGGAGACTAGGAAACTGGGAGACAGGGACACTGCGAGACTGGAATACTGGGAGACAGGAACACTGGGAGACTCGGACACGGAGACTGGGACACTGGGAGACTAAGACACTGGGAGACTGGGCCACGGAGAGACTGGGACACTGAGAGACTGGGACACTGGGAGACAGGGACACTGGGAGAATGGGAATCTGGAAGACTGGGACACTGGGAGACAGGGACACTGAGAGACTGGGACACGGAGACTGGAACACTGAGAGACTGGGACACTGGGAGATTGGGTCACGGAGACACTGGAACACTGAGAGACTGGGATACTGGGTGACTGGGACACAGAGAGACTGTGACACTGAGAGACTGAGACACTGAGAGACTGGGACACTGGGAGACTAGGAAACTGGGAGACAGGGACACTGCGAGACTGGAATACTGGGAGACAGGAACACTGGGAGACTCGGACACGGAGACTGGGACACTGGGAGACTAAGACACTGGGAGACTGGGCCACGGAGAGACTGGGACACTGAGAGACTGGGACACTGGGAGACAGGGACACTGGGAGAATGGGAATCTGGAAGACTGGGACACTGGGAGACAGGGACACTGAGAGACTGGGACACGGAGACTGGAACACTGAGAGACTGGGACACTGGGAGATTGGGTCACGGAGACACTGGAACACTGAGAGACTGGGATACTGGGTGACTGGGACACAGAGAGACTGTGACACTGAGAGACTGAGACACTGAGAGACTGGGACACTGGGAGACTGGGAAACTAGGAGACTGGGACACTGAGAGACTGGGACACTGGGAGACTGGGAAACTAGGAGACTGGGAAACTGGGAGACTGTGACACTGGGAGACTGGGACACTGAGAGACTGGGACAATGGGAGACTGGGACACTGGGAGACTGAGACACTTAGAGACTGGGACACTGGGAGACTGGGACACTGAGAGACAGGGACACTGGGAGACTAGGACACTGGGAGACAGGGACACTGGGAGACTGGAATACTGAGAGACAGGGACACTGGGAGACTGTGTCACTAAGAGACTGGGACACTGAGACTGGGACACTGGGAGACTGGGACACTGAGAGACTGGGAAACTGGGAGACTTGGACACTGGGAGACTGGGACACTGTGAGACTGGGACGCTGGGTGACTGGGAAACGGAGACTGGGACACTTAGAGACTGGAACACTGGGTGAATGGGACAGCGAGAGACAGGGACACTGGGAGAATGGGACACTGGGAGACTGGGAAACTAGGAGACTGGAACACTGGGAGACTGGGAAACTGAGAGACTGGGACATTGAGAGACTGGGAAACTAGGAGACTGGAACACTGGGAGACTAGGATACTGGGAGACAGGGACTCTGGGAGACTGGGAAACTAGGGGACTGGAACAATGGGAGACTAGGACACTGGGAGACCGGGAAACTGGGAGACTGGAATACTGGTAGACAGGGACACTGGGAGACATGAACACTGGAAAACGTGGACACTGGGAGACTGGGACACTCAGACTGGGACACTGGGAGACTGGGACATTGAGAGACGGGGACACTGGAAGACTGGGACATTGAGACTGGGACACTGGGAGACTGGGACACTGAGAGACTGGGACACTGGGAGAGTGGGACACTGAGACTGGAACACTGAGAGACTGGGACACTGGGAGACAGGGACACGGAGAGACTGGGACACTGAGAGACTGGGACACGGAGACTGGGACAATGGGAGACTGGAACACTGAGAGACTGGGACACTGGGAGAGTTGGACACTGGGAGACAGGTACACGGATATACCAGAACACTGGGAGACAGGGACACTGAGAGACTGGGACACTGGGAGACTGGGAGACTGGGACACTGCGAGACTGGGACACTGAGACTGGGACACTGAGAGACTTGGACAATGAGAGACTGGGACAATGGGAGACTGGGACACTGAGAGACTGGAACACTGGGAGACTTGGACACTGGGAGACTGGGGCACCTAGAGACTGGGACACTGGGAGACTGGGACACTGAGAGACTGGGACACTGAGAGACTGGGACACTGAGACTGGGACACTTAGAGACTGGGACAAGGAGAGACCGAAACACTGGGGGACAGGGACACTGGGAGACTGGGACACTGTGAGACTGGGACACTGAGAGACTGGGACATGGAGACTGGGACACTGGGAGACTGGAACACTGAGAGACTGGAACACTGAGAGACTGGGACACTGAGAGACTGGGACACTGAGAGACTGGGACACTGGGAGACTGGGACACTGAGAGACTGGGACACTGGGAGACTGGGACACTGGGAGACTGGGAAAATGGGAGAGTGGGACACGGAGAGACTGGGGCACGGAGAGACTGGAACACTGGGAGAATGGGACACTGAGAGACTGGGACACTGAGAGACTGGGACACGGAGAGACTTGAACACTGGGAGACTGGACACTGAGAGAAAGGGACACTGGGAGACTGGAACACTGGGAAACTGGGACACTGGAAGACTGGGACACTGAGAGATTGGGACACTGGGAGACTGGGACACTGAGAGACTGGGACACTGAGAGACTAGGAAACTGGGAGACAGGGACACTGGGAGACTGGAATACTGGGAGACAGGGACACTGGGAGACTGGGACACTGAGACTGGGACACTGGGAGACTGGGACACTGAGAGACTGGGACACTGGGAGAGTGGGACACTGAGACTGGAACACTGGGAGACTGGGACACTGGGAGACAGGGACACGGAGAGACTGGGACACTGAGAGACTGGCACACGGAGACTGGGGCAATGGGAGACTGGAACACTGAGAGACTGGGACACTGGGAGAGTTGGACACTGGGAGACAGGGACACGGATATACCAGAAAACTGGGAGACAGGGACACTGAGAGACTGGGACACTGGGAGACTGGGAGACTGGGACACTGCGAGACTGGGACACGGAGACTGGAACACTGGGAGACTGGGACACTGAGAGACTGGGACACTGAGACTGGGACACTGAGAGACTTGGACAATGAGAGACTGGGACAATGGGAGACTGGGACACTGAGAGACTGGAACACTGGGAGACTGGGACACTGGGAGACTGGGGCACCTAGAGACTGGGACACTGGGAGACTGGGACACTGAGAGACTGGGACACTGAGAGACTGGGACACTGAGAGACTGGGACACTGAGAGACTGGGACACTGAGACTGGGACACTTAGAGACTGGGACAAGGAGAGACCGAAACACTGGGAGACAGGGACACTGGGAGACTGGGACACTGTGAGACTGGGACACTGAGAGACTGGAACACTGAGAGACTTGGACACTGAGAGACTGGGACACTGGGAGACTGGGACACTGAGAGACTGGGACACTGGGAGACTGGGACACTGGGAGACATGGAAACTAGGAGAGTGGGACACGGAGAGACTGGGGCACGGAGAGACTGGAACACTGGGAGAATGGGACACTGAGAGACTGGGACACTGAGAGACTGGGACACGGAGAGACTTGAACACTGGGAGACTGGGACACTGAGAGAAAGGGACACTGGGAGACTGGAACACTGGGAAACTGGGACACTGGAAGACTGGGACACTGAGAGATTGGGACACTGGGAGACTGGGACACTGAGAGACTGGGACACTGAGAGACTGGGACACTGAGAGACTAGGAAACTGGGAGACAGGGACACTGGGAGACTGGAATACTGGGAGACAGGGACACTGGGAGACTCGGACACGGAGACTGGGACACTGGGAGACTAAGACACTGGGAGACTGGGCCACGGAGAGACTGGGACACTGGGAGACTGGGACACTTAGAGACTGGGACACTGGGAGACTGGGACACTGAGAGACAGGGACACTGGGAGACTGGAATACTGGGAGACAGGAGCACTGGGAGACTGGAACACTGGGAAACTGGGACACTGGGAGACTGGGACACTAAGAGACTGGGACACTGAGACTGGGACACTGGGAGACTGGGACACTGAGAGACTGGGAAACTGGGAGACTTGGACACTGGGAGACTGGTACACTGGGAGACTGGGACGCTGGGTGACTGGGACACTGAGATTCTGGTACACTTAGAGACTGGAACACTGGGAGACAGGGACACTGTGTGACTGGGACACTGGGAGACTGGGACACTGAGACTGGGACACTGGGAAACTGAGACACTGGGAGACTGGGACACTGAGAGACTGGGACACTGAGACTGGGACACTGGGAGACTGGGACACTTGGACACTGGGACACTGGGAGACTGGAACACTGGGAGACTGGGGCACTGGGTGACTGGGACACTGAGAGACTGGGACACTGATAGACTGGAACACTGGTAGACAGGGACACTGGGAGACATGAACACTGGGAAACCTGGACACTGGGAGACTGGGACACTCAGACTGGGACACTGGGAGACTGGGACACTGAGAGACTGGGACACTGGAAGACTGGGACACTGAGAGACTGGGACACTGGGAGACCTG
The DNA here is from genome assembly GCF_017639515.1 of Carcharodon carcharias. NCBI lineage: Eukaryota > Metazoa > Chordata > Chondrichthyes > Lamniformes > Lamnidae > Carcharodon > Carcharodon carcharias. The sequence continues at coordinate 11,076 of NW_024471101.1, forward strand.
GACACTGAGAGACTGGGACACGGAGACTGGGACAATGGGAGACTGGAACACTGAGAGACTGGGACACTGGGAGAGTTGGACACTGGGAGACAGGGACACGGATACACCAGAACACTGGGAGACAGGGACACTGAGAGACTGGGACACTGAGAGACTGGGACACTGGGAGACTTGAACACTGGGAGACTGGGACACTGAGAGACCTGGACACTGGGAGACAGGGAAATTGGGAGACAGGGACACTGGGAGACTGGGACACTGAGACTGGGACACTGGGAGACTGGGACACTGAGAGACTGGGACACTGGGAGAGTGGGACACTGAGACTGGAACACTGGGAGACTGGGACACTGGGAGACAGGGACACGGAGAGACTGGGACACTGAGAGACTGGGACACGGAGACTGGGACAATGGGAGACTGGAACACTGAGAGACTGGGACACTGGGAGAGTTGGACACTGGGAGACAGGGACACGGATATACCAGAACTTTGGGAGACAGGGACACTGAGAGACTGGGACACTGGGAGACTGGGAGACTGGGACACTGGGAGACTGGGACACTGAGAGACTGGGACACTGAGACTGGGACACTGAGAGTCTTGGACAATGAGAGACTGGGACAATGGGAGACTGGGACACTGAGAGACTGGTACACTGGGAGACTGGGACACTGGGAGACTGGGGCACCTAGAGACGGGGACACTGGGAGACTGGGACACTGAGAGACTGGGACACTGAGAGACTGGGACACTGAGACTGGGACACTTAGAGACTGGGACAAGGAGAGACCGAAACACTGGGAGACAGGGACACTGGGAGACTGGGACACTGTGAGACTGGGACACTGAGAGACTGGGACTTGGAGACTGGGAAACTGGGAGACTGGAACACTGAGAGACTGGAACACTGAGAGACTGGGACACTGAGAGACTGGGACACTGGGAGACTGGGACACTGAGAGACTGGGACACTGGGAGACTGGGACACTGGGAGACTGGGAAACTGGGAGAGTGGGACACGGAGAGACTGGGGCACGGAGAGACTGGAACACTGGGAGAATGGGACACTGAGAGACTGGGACACTGAGAGACTGGGACACGGAGAGACTTGAACACTGGGAGACTGGGACACTGAGAGAAAGGGACACTGGGAGACTGGAACTCTGGGAAACTGGGACACTGGAAGACTGGGACACTGAGAGATTGGGACACTGGGAGACTGGGACACTGAGAGACTGGGACACTGAGAGACTGGGACACTGAGAGACTAGGAAACTGGGAGACAGGGACACTGGGAGACTGGAATACTGGGAGACAGGGACACTGGGAGACTGGGACACTGAGACTGGGACACTGGGAGACTGGGACACTGAGAGACTGGGACACTGAGAGACTGGGACACGGAGACTGGGACAATGGGAGACTGGAACACTGAGAGACTGGGACACTGGGAGAGTTGGACACTGGGAGACAGGGACACGGATATACCAGAACACTGGGAGACAGGGACACTGAGAGACTGGGACACTGGGAGACTGGGAGACTGGGACACTGCGAGACTGGGACACGGAGACTGGAACACTGGGAGACTGGGACACTGAGTGACTGGGACACTGAGACTGGGACACTGAGAGACTTGGACAATGAGAGACTGGGACAATGGGAGACTGGGACACTGAGAGACTGGAACACTGGGAGACTGGGACACTGGGAGACTGGGGCACCTAGAGACTGGGACACTGGGAGACTGGGACACTGAGAGACTGGGACACTGAGAGACTGGGACACTGAGACTGGGACACTGAGAGACTGGGACAAGGAGAGACCGAAACACTGGGAGACAGGGACACTGGGAGACTGGGACACTGTGAGACTGGGACGCTGAGAGACTGGGACATGGAGACTGGGACACTGGGAGACTGGAACACTGAGAGACTGGAACACTGAGAGACTGGGACACTGAGAGACTGGGACACTGGGAGACTGGGACACTGAGAGACTGGGACACTGGGAGACTGGGAAACTGGGAGAGTGGGACACGGAGAGACTGGGGCACGGAGAGACTGGAACACTGGGAGAATGGGACACTGAGAGACTGGGACACTGAGAGACTGGGACACGGAGAGACTTGAACACTGGGAGACTGGGACACTGAGAGAAAGGGACACTGGGAGACTGGAACACTGGGAAACTGGGACACTGGAAGACTGGGACACTGAGAGATTGGGACACTGGGAGACTGGGACACTGAGAGACTGGGACACTGAGAGACTGGGACACTGAGAGACTAGGAAACTGGGAGACAGGGACACTGGGAGACTGGAATACTGGGAGACAGGGACACTGGGAGACTCGGACACGGAGACTGGGACACTGGGAGACTAAGACACTGGGAGACTGGGCCACGGAGAGACTGGGACACTGAGAGACTGGGACACTGGGAGACAGGGACACTGGGAGAATGGGAATCTGGGAGACTGGGACACTGGGAGACAGGGACACTGAGAGACTGGGACACGGAGACTGGAACACTGAGAGACTGGGACACTGGGAGATTGGGTCACGGAGACACTGGAACACTGAGAGACTGGGATACAGGGTGACTGGGACACAGAGAGACTGGGACACTGAGAGACTGAGACACTGAGAGACTGGTACACTGGGAGACTGGGACACTGTGAGACTGGGACACTGGGAGACTGGGAAACTAGGAGACTGGGACACTGAGAGACTGGCACACTGGGAGACTGGGAAACTAGGAGACTGGGAAACTGGGAGACTATGACACTGGGAGACTGGGACACTGAGAGACTGGGACACGGAGACTGGGACAATGGGAGAATGGGACCCTGGGAGACTGAGACACTTTGAGACTGGGACACTGGGAGACTGGGACACTGAGAGACTGGGACACTGAGAGACTGGGACACTGGGAGACAGGGACACTGGGAGACTGGGACACTGGGAGACTGGGACAATGGGAGACTGGGACACTGAGAAAATGGGACAATGAGAGACTGAGACACTGGGAGACTGGGACACTGAGAGACTGGGACACTAGGAGACTGGGACACTGAGAGACTGGGACACTGGGAGACTGGGACACTGAGACTGGAAAACTGGGAGACTGGGACACTGAGAGACTGGGATACTGGGAGACTGGGACACTGAGAGACAGCGAGACTAGGAGAGTGGGACACTGAGAGACTGGGACAAGGAGAGACCGGAACAATGGGAGACCGGGACACGGAGAGACCTTGTCACTGAGAGACTGGGACACTGGGAGACTTGGACAATGGGAGACTGGGACACTGATAGACTGGGACACGGAGACTGGGACAATGGGAGACTGGAACACTGAGAGACTGGGACACTGGGAGACTGGGACACTGAGGGACTGGGAGACGGAGATACCAGAACAGTTGAAGATAGGGACACTGAGAGACTGGGACACTGGGAGACTGGGACACTGAGAGACCTGGACACTGGGAGACAGGGAAATTGGGAGACAGGGACACTGGGAGACTGGGACACTGAGACTGGGACACTGGGAGACTGGGACACTGAGAGACTGGGACACTGGGAGAGTGGGACACTGAGACTGGAACACCTGGAGACTGGGACACTGAGAGACAGAGACACTATGAGACTGTAACACTGAGAGACTGGGACAAGGAGAGACCGGAACACTGGGAGACAGGGACACGGAGAGACTGGGACACTGAGAGACTGGGACACTGGGAGACCTGGACACTGAGAGACTGGCACACGGAGACCGGAACACTGAGAGACTGGGACACTGAGAGAGTTGGACGCTGGGAGACAGGGACACGGATACACCAGAACACTGGGAGACAGGGACACTGAGAGACTGGGACACTGGGAGACTGGGACACTGGGAGACTTGAACACTGGGAGACTGGGACACTGAGAGACCTGGACACTGGGAGACAGGGAAATTGGGAGACAGGGACACTGGGAGACTGGGACACTGAGACTGGGACACTGGGAGACTGGGACACTGAGAGACTGGGACACTGAGAGACTGGGACACTGGGAGACTGGGACACTGAGAGACTGGGACACGGAGACTGGGACTTTGGGAGACTGGAACACTGAGAGACTGGGACACTGGGAGAGTTGGACACTGGGAGACAGGGACACGGATATACCAGAACACTGGGAGACAGGGACACTGAGAGACTGGGACACTGGGAGACTGGGAGACTGGGACACTGAGAGACTGGGACACGGAGACTGGAACACTGGGAGACTGGGACACTGAGAGACTGGGACACTGAGACTGGGACACTGAGAGACTTGGACAATGAGAGACTGGGACACTGGGAGACTGGGACACTGAGAGACTGGAACACTGGGAGACTGGGACACTGGGAGACTGGGACACTTAGAGACTGGGACACTTGGAGACTGGGACACTGAGAGACTGGGACACTGAGAGACTGGGACAGTGGGAGACTGGAACACTGGGAGTCTGGGACTCTTGGATACTGGGTCTCTGGGAGACTGGAACACTGGGAGACTGGGACACTGAGAGACTGGGACGCTGAGACTGGGACACTGAGAGACTTGGACAATGAGAGACTGGGACACTGGGAGACTGGGACACTGAGAGACTGGAACACTGGGAGACTGGGACACTGGGAGACTGGGACACTTAGAGACTGGGACACTTGGAGACTGGGACACTGAGAGACTGGGACACTGAGAGACTGGGACAGTGGGAGACTGGAACACTGGGAGTCTGGGACACTTGGATACTGGGTCTCTGGGAGACTGGAACACTGGGAGACAGGGACACTGAGGGTCTGGGACACGGATACTGGATCTCTGAGAGACTGGGACACTGAGAGACTGGGACACGGAGAGACTGGAACCCTGGGAGACAGGGACACTGGGAGACTGGAAAACTGAGACTGGGACACTGGGATACTGGGACACTGGGAGACTGGAACACTGAGTGACTGGGACACTAGAACACTGGGACACTGAGAGACTGGGACACTGAGAGACTGGGACACTGAGAGACTGGGACACTAGGAGACTGGGACACTGAGGGACTGGGAGACTGGGACACTGAGACTGGAACACTGGGAGACTGGGACACTGAGAGACTGGGACACTGAGAGACTGGGACACTGAGACTGGGACACTGAGAGACTGGGACAAGGAGAGACCGAAACACTGGGAGACAGGGATACTGGGAGACTGGGACACTGTGAGACTGGGACACTGAGAGACTGGGACATGGAGACTGGGACACTGGGAGACTGGAACACTGTGAGACTGGAACACTGAGAGACTGGGACACTGAGAGACTGAGACACTGGGAGACTGGGACACTGAGAGACTGGGACACTGGGAGACTGGGACACTGGGAGACTGGGACACTGGGAGAATGTGACACGGAGAGACTGGGGCACGGAGAGACTGGAACACTGGGAGAATGGGACACTGAGAGACTGGGACACTGAGAGACAGGGACATGGAGAGACTTGAACACTGGGAGACTGGGACACTGAGAGAAAGGGACACTGGGAGACTGGAACACTGGGAAACTGGGACACTGGGAGACTGGGACACTGAGAGATTGGGACACTGGGAGACTGGGACACTGAGTGACTGGGACACTGAGAGATTGGGACACTGAGAGACTGGGACACTGGGAGACTAGGAAACTGGGAGACAGGGACACTGGGAGACTGGAATACTGGGAGACAGGAACGCTGGGAGACTCGGACACGGAGACTGGGACACTGGGAGACTAAGACACTGGGAGACTGGGCCACGGAGAGACTGGGACACTGAGCGACTGGGACAGTGGGAGACTGGAACACTGAGAGACTGGGACACTGGGAGACTGGGAAACTAGGAGACTGGGAAACTGGGAGAATGTGACACTGGGAGACTGGGACACTGAGAGACTGGGACACGGAGACTGGGACAATGGGAGACTGGGACACTGGGAGACTGAGACACTTAGAGACTGGGACACTGGGAGACTGGGACACTGAGAGACTCGGACACTGGGAGACTGGGACACTGAGAAAATGGGACAATGAGAGACGGAGACACTGGGAGACTGGGACACTGAAAGACTGGGACACTAGGAGACTGGGACACTGAGAGACTGGGACACTGGGAGACTGGGACACTGAGACTGGAAAACTGGGAGACTGGGACACTGAGAGACTGGGATACTGGGAGACTGGGACACTGAGAGACAGCGAGACTAGGAGAGTGGGACACTGAGAGACTGGGACAAGGAGAGACCGGAACAATGGGAGACAGGGACACGGAGAGACTGGGTCACTGAGAGACTGGGACACTGGGAGACTTGGACAATGGGAGACTGGGACACTGATAGACTGGGACACGGAGACTGGGACAATGGGAGACTGGAACACTGAGAGACTGGGACACTGGGAGACTGGGACACTGAGAGACTGGGAGACGGAGATACCAGAACAGTTGAAGATAGGGACACTGAGAGACTGGGACACTGGGAGACTAGGACACTGAGAGACCTGGACACTGGGAGACAGGGAAATTGGGAGACAGGGACACTGGGAGACTGGGACACTGAGACTGGGACACTGGGAGACTGGGACACTGAGAGACTGGGACACTGGGAGAGTGGGACACTGAGACTGGAACACCTGGAGACTGGGACACTGAGAGACAGAGACACTATGAGACTGTAACACTGAGAGACTGGGACAAGGAGAGACCGGAACACTGGGAGACAGGGACACGGAGAGACTGGGACACTGAGAGACTGGGACACTGGGAGACCTGGACACTGAGAGACTGGCACACGGAGACCGGAACACTGAGAGACTGGGACACTGGGAGAGTTGGACGCTGGGAGACAGGGACACGGATACACCAGAACACTGGGAGACAGGGACACTGAGAGACTGGGACACTGGGAGACTGGGACACTGGGAGACTTGAACACTGGGAGACTGGGACACTGAGAGACCTGGACACTGGGAGACAGGGAAATTGGGAGACAGGGACACTGGGAGACTGGGACACTGAGACTGGTACACGGGGAGACTGGGACACTGAGAGACTGGGACAAGGAGACTGGGACTTTGGGAGACTGGAACACTGAGAGACTGGGACACTGGGAGAGTTGGACACTGGGAGACAGGGACACGGATATACCAGAACACTGGGAGACAGGGACACTGAGAGACTGGGACACTGGGAGACTGGGAGACTGGGACACTGAGAGACTGGGACATGGAGACTGGAACACTGGGAGACTGGGACACTGAGAGACTGGGATACTGAGACTGGGACACTGAGAGACTTGGACAATGAGAGACTGGGACACTGGGAGACTGGGACACTGAGAGACTGGAACACTGGGAGACTGGGACACTGGGAGAATGGGACACTTAGAGACTGGGACACTTGGAGACTGGGACACTGAGAGACTGGGACACTGAGAGACTGGGACAGTGGGAGACTGGAACACTGGGAGTCTGGGACACTGGGATACTGGGTTTCTGGGAGACTGGAACACTGGGAGACAGGGACACTGAGGGTCTGGGACACGGAGAGACTGGAACACTGGGAGACAGGGACACTGGGAGACTGGAAAACTGAGACTGGGACACTGGGATACTGGGACACTGGGAGACTGGAACACTGAGAGACTGGGACACTAGAACACTGGGACACTGAGAGACTGGGACACTGAGAGACTGGGACACTGAGAGACTGGGACACTAGGAGACTGGGACACTGAGGGACTGGGAGACTGGGACACTGAGACTGGAACACTGGGAGACTGGGACACTGAGAGACTGGAACTCTAGGAGACTGGGACACTGGGAGACTGGAACACTGAGAGACTGGGACACTGAGAGACTGGGACACTGAGACTGGGACACTGAGAGACTGGGACAAGGAGAGACCGAAACACTGGGAGACAGGGATACTGGGAGACTGGGACACTGTGAGACTGGGACACTGAGAGACTGGGACATGGAGACTGGGACACTGGGAGACTGGAACACTGTGAGACTGGAACACTGAGAGACTGGGACACTGAGAGACTGAGACACTGGGAGACTGGGACACTGAGAGACTGGGAGACTGGGACACTGGGAGACTGGGACACTGGGAGAATGGGACACGGAGAGACTGGGGCACGGAGAGACTGGAACACTGGGAGAATGGGACACTGAGAGACTGGGACACTGAGAGACAGGGACACGGAGAGACTTGAACACTGGGAGACTGGGACACTGAGAGAAAGGGACACTGGGAGACTGGAACACTGGGAAACTGGGACACTGGGAGACTGGGACACTGAGAGATTGGGACACTGGGAGACTGGGACACTGAGAGACTCGGACACTGAGAGATTGGGACACTGAGAGACTGGGACACTGGGAGACTAGGAAACTGGGAGACAGGGACACTGGGAGACTGGAATACTGGGAGACAGGAACACTGGGAGACTCGGACACGGAGACTGGGACACTGGGAGACTAAGACACTGGGAGACTGGGCCACAGAGAGACTGGGACACTGAGAGACTGGGACACTGGGAGACAGGGACACTGGGAGAATGGGAATCTGGGAGATTGGGACACTGGGAGACAGGGACACTGAGAGACTGGGACACGGAGACTGGAACACTGAGAGACTGGGACACTGGGAGATTGGGTCACGGAGACACTGGAACACTGAGAGACTGGGATACTGGGTGACTGGGACACAGAGAGACTGTGACACTGAGAGACTGAGACACTGAGAGACTGGGACACTGGGAGACTGGGAAACTAGGAGACTGGGACACTTAGAGACTGGGACACTGGGAGACTGGGACACTGAGACTGGAACACTGGGATACTGGGACACTGGGAGACTGGAACACTGAGTGACTGGGACACTAGAACAGTGGGACACTGAGAGACTGGGACACTGAGAGACTGGGACACTGAGAGACTGGGACACTAGGAGACTGGGACACTGAGGGACTGGGAAACTGGGACACTGAGACTGGAACACTGGGAGACTGGGACACTGAGAGACTGGAACTCTAGGAGACTGGGACACTGGGAGACTGGAACACTGAGAGACTGGGACACTGAGAGACTGGGACACTGAGACTGGGACACTGAGAGACTGGGACAAGGAGAGACCGAAACACTGGGAGACAGGGATACTGGGAGACTGGGACACTGTGAGACTGGGACACTGAGAGACTGGGACATGGAGACTGGGACACTGGGAGACTGGAACACTGTGAGACTGGAACACTGAGAGACTGGGACACTGAGAGACTGAGACACTGGGAGACTGGGACACTGAGAGACTGGGACACTGGGAGACTGGGACACTGGGAGACTGGGATACTGGGAGAATGGGACACGGAGAGACTGGGGCACGGAGAGACTGGAACACTGGGAGAATGGGACACTGAGAGACTGGGACACTGAGAGACAGGGACACGGAGAGACTTGAACACTGGGAGACTGGGACACTGAGAGAAAGGGACACTGGGAGACTGGAACACTGGGAAACTGGGACACTGGGAGACTGGGACACTGAGAGATTGGGACACTGGGAGACTGGGACACTGAGAGACTCGGACACTGAGAGATTGGGACACTGAGAGACTGGGACACTGGGAGACTAGGAAACTGGGAGACAGGGACACTGGGAGACTGGAATACTGGGAGACAGGATCACTGGGAGACTCGGACACGGAGACTGGGACACTGGGAGACTAAGACACTGGGAGACTGGGCCACGGAGAGACTGGGACACTGAGAGACTGGGACACTGGGAGACAGGGACACTGGGAGAATGGGAATCTGGGAGACTGGGACACTGGGAGACAGGGACACTGAGAGACTGGGACACGGAGACTGGAACACTGAGAGACTGGGACACTGGGAGATTGGGTCACGGAGACACTGGAACACTGAGAGACTGGGATACTGGGTGACTGGGACACAGAGAGACTGTGACACTGAGAGACTGAGACACTGAGAGACTGGGACACTGGGAGACTGGGAAACTAGGAGATTGGGACACTGAGAGACTGGGACACTGGGAGACTGGGAAACTAGGAGACTGGGAAACTGGGAGACTGTGACACTGGGAGACTGGGACACTGAGAGACTGGGACACGGAGACTGGGACAATGGGAGACTGGGACACTGGGAGACTGAGACACTTAGAGACTGGGACACTGGGAGACTGGGACACTGAGAGACAGGGACACTGGGAGACTAGGACACTGGGAGACAGGGACACTGGGAGACTGGAATACTGAGAGACAGGGACACTGGGAGACTGGGTCACTAAGAGACTGGGACACTGAGACTGGGACACCGGGAGACTGGGACACTGAGAGACTGGGAAACTGGGAGACTTGGACACTGGGAGACTGGGACACTGTGAGACTGGGACGCTGGGTGACTGGGAAACGGAGAATGGGACACTGAGAGACTGGAACTCTGGGCGAATGGGACAGCGAGAGACAGGGACAGTGGGAGACTGGGACACTGGGAGAGTGGGAAACTAGGAGACTGGAACACTGAGTGACTGGGACACTGAGAGACTGGAACACTGGGAGACTGGGACACTGGGAGACTGGGACATTGAGAGACCGGATCACTCAGAGACAGGGACACTAGGAGACTGGAACACTGAGAGACTGTGACAAGGAGAGACCTGAACACTGGGAGACAGGAACACGGAGAGACTGGGACACTGAGAGACTGGAACACTGAGAGACTGGGACACTGAGAGACTGAGACACTGGGAGACTGGGACACTGAGAGACTGGGACACTGGGAGACTGGGACACTGGGAGACTGGGACACTGGGAGAGTGGGACACGGAGATACTGGGGCACGGAGAGACTGGAACACTGTGAGAATGGGACACTGAGAGACTGGGACACTGAGAGACTGGGACACGGAGAGACTTGAACACTGGGAGACTGGGACACTGAGAGAAAGGGACACTGGGAGACTGGAACACTGGGAAACTGGGACACTGGGAGACTGGGACACTGAGAGATTGGGACACTGGGAGACTGGGACACTGAGAGACTGGGACACTGAGAGATTGGGACACTGAGAGACTGGGACATTGGGAGACTACGAAACTGGGAGACAGGGACACTGGGAGACTGGAATACTGGGAGACAGGAACACTGGGAGACTCGGACACGGAGACTGGGACACTGGGAGACTAAGACACTGGGAGACTGGGCCACGGAGAGACTGGGACACTGAGAGACTGGGACACTGGGAGACAGGGACACTGGGAGAATTGGAATCTGGGAGACTGGGACACTGGGAGACAGGGACACTGAGAGTTTGGGACACGGAGACTGGAACACTGAGAGACTGGGACACTGGGAGATTGGGTCACGGAGACACTGGAACACTGAGAGACTGGGATACTGGGTGACTGGGACACAGAGAGACTGTGACACTGAGAGACTGAGACACTGAGAGACTGGGACACTGGGATACTGGGAAATTAGGAGACTGGGACACTGAGAGACTGGGACACTGGGAGACTGGGAAACTAGGAGACTGGGAAACTGGGAGACTGTGACACTGGGAGACTGGGACACTGAGAGACTGGGACAATGGGAGACTGGGACACTGGGAGACTGAGACACTTAGAGACTGGGACACTGGGAGACTGGGACACTGAGAGACAGGGACACTGGGAGACTAGGACACTGGGAGACAGGGACACTGGGAGACTGGAATACTGAGAGACAGGGACACTGGGAGACTGGGTCACTAAGAGACTGGGACACTGAGACTGGGACACTGGGAGACTGGGACACTGAGAGACTGGGAAACTGGGAGACTTGGACACTGGGAGACTGGGACACTGTGAGACTGGGACGCTGGGTGACTGGGAAACGGAGACTGGGACACTGAGAGACTGGAACACTGGGTGAATGGGACAGCGAGAGACAGGGACACTGGGAGACTGGGACACTGGGAGACTGGGAAACTAGGAGACTAGAACACTGGGAGACTGGGAAACTGAGAGACTGGGACATTGAGAGACTGGGAAACTAGGAGACTGGAACACTGGGAGACTAGGATACTGGGAGACAGGGACTCTGGGAGACTGGGAAACTAGGGGACTGGAACAATGGGAGACTAGGACACTGGGAGACCGGGAAACTGGGAGACTGGTATACTGGTAGACAGGGACACTGGGAGACATGAACACTGGGAAACTTGGACACTGGGAGACTGGGACACTCAGACTGGGACACTGGGAGACTGGGACACTGAGAGACTGGGACACTGGAAGACTGGGACATTGAGACTGGGACACTGGGAGACTGGGACACTGAGAGACTGGGACACTGGGAGACTGGGACACGGAGACTGGGACACTGGGAGACTGGGACACTGGGAGACTGGGACACGGAGAGACTGGGACGCTGAGAGACTGGGACACTGGGAGACTGGGACACTGAGAGACTGGGACACTGAGACTGGGACACTGAGAGACTGGGACACTGGGAGACGAGTACACTGGGAGACAGGTGCTCTGGGAGACTGGAAAACTGGGAGACAGGGACACTGGGAGACTGGAAAACTGGGAAACTGGGACACTGGGAGACTGGGACACTGAGAGACTGGGACACTGAGACTGGGACACTGGGAGACTGGGACACTGGGAGACTGGGACACTGGGAGACTGGGACACTGAGAGACTGGGACACTGAGAGACTGGAACACTGGGAGACTGGGACACTGGGAGACTGGGACATTGAGAGACCGGAACACTGAGAGACAGGGACACTAGGAGACTGGAACACTGAGAGACTGTGACAAGGAGAGACCGGAACACTGGGAGACAGGGACACGGAGAGACTGGGACACTGAGAGACTGGGACACTGGGAGACGGGGACACTGGGAGACTGGGACACTGGGAGACTGGGACAATGGGAGACTGGGACACTGAGAGAATGGGACACTGAGAGATTGGGACACTGAGAGACTGGGACACTGAGAGACTGGGACACTGGGAGACTGGGACACTGAGAGACTGTGACACTGGGAGACTGGGACACTGAGAGACTGGGACATTAGGAGACTGGGACACTGAGAGACTGGGACACTGGGAGACTGGGACACTGAGACTGGAACACTGGGAGACTGGGATACTGAGAGACTGGGATACTGGGAGACTGGGACACTGAGAGACAGCGAGACTAGGAGACTGGAACACTGAGAGACTGGGATAAGGAGAGACTGGAACAATGGGAGACAGGGACAGGGAGAGACTGGGACACTGAGAGACTGGGACACTGAGAGACTGGGACACAGGGAGAGTGGGACACTGAGAGACTGGGACACAGGGAGACTGGGACACTGAGAGAAAGGGACACTGGGAGACTGGAACACTGGGAAACTGGGACACTGGGAGACTGGGACACTGAGAGATTGGGACACTGGGAGACTGGGACACTGAGAGACTGGGACACTGAGAGATTGGGACACTGAGAGACTGGGACATTGGGAGACTACGAAACTGGGAGACAGGGACACTGGGAGACTGGAATACTGGGAGACAGGAACACTGGGAGACTCGGACACGGAGACTGGGACACTGGGAGACTAAGACACTGGGAGACTGGGCCACGGAGAGACTGGGACACTGAGAGACTGGGACACTGGGAGACAGGGACACTGGGAGAATTGGAATCTGGGAGACTGGGACACTGGGAGACAGGGACACTGAGAGTTTGGGACACGGAGACTGGAACACTGAGAGACTGGGACACTGGGAGATTGGGTCACGGAGACACTGGAACACTGAGAGACTGGGATACTGGGTGACTGGGACACAGAGAGACTGACACTGAGAGACTGAGACACTGAGAGACTGGGACACTGGGAGACTGGGAAACTAGGAGACTGGGACACTGAGAGACTGGGACACTGGGAGACTGGGAAACTAGGAGACTGGGAAACTGGGAGACTGTGACACTGGGAGACTGGGACACTGAGAGACTGGGACAATGGGAGACTGGGACACTGGGAGACTGAGACACTTAGAGACTGGGACACTGGGAGACTGGGACACTGAGAGACAGGGACACTGGGAGACTAGGACACTGGGAGACAGGGACACTGGGAGACTGGAATACTGAGAGACAGGGACACTGGGAGACTGGGTCACTAAGAGACTGGGACACTGAGACTGGGACACTGGGAGAATGGGACACTGAGAGACTGGGAAACTGGGAGACTTGGACACTGGGAGACTGGGACACTGTGAGACTGGGACGCTGGGTGACTGGGAAACGGAGACTGGGACACTGAGAGACTGGAACACTGGGTGAATGGGACAGCGAGAGACAGGGACACTGGGAGACTGGGACACTGGGAGACTGGGAAACTAGGAGACTAGAACACTGGGAGACTGGGAAACTGAGAGACTGGGACATTGAGAGACTGGGAAACTAGGAGACTGGAACACTGGGAGACTAGGATACTGGGAGACAGGGACTCTGGGAGACTGGGAAACTAGGGGACTGGAACAATGGGAGACTAGGACACTGGGAGACCGGGAAACTGGGAGACTGGTATACTGGTAGACAGGGACACTGGGAGACATGAACACTGGGAAACTTGGACACTGGGAGACTGGGACACTCAGACTGGGACACTGGGAGACTGGGACACTGAGAGACTGGGACACTGGAAGACTGGGACATTGAGACTGGGACACTGGGAGACTGGGACACTGAGAGACTGGGACACTGGGAGACTGGGACACGGAGACTGGGACACTGGGAGACTGGGACACTGGGAGACTGGGACACGGAGAGACTGGGACGCTGAGAGACTGGGACACTGGGAGACTGGGACACTGAGAGACTGGGACACTGAGACTGGGACACTGAGAGAATGGGACACTGGGAGACGAGTACACTGGGAGACAGGTGCTCTGGGAGACTGGAAAACTGGGAAACTGGGACACTGAGAGATTGGGACACTGGGAGACTGGGACACTGAGTGACTGGGACACTGAGAGATTGGGACACTGAGAGACTGGGACACTGGGAGACTAGGAAACTGGGAGACAGGGACACTGGGAGACTGGAATACTGGGAGACAGGAACGCTGGGAGACTCGGACACGGAGACTGGGACACTGGGAGACTAAGACACTGGGAGACTGGGCCACGGAGAGACTGGGACACTGAGCGACTGGGACAGTGGGAGACTGGAACACTGAGAGACTGGGACACTGGGAGACTGGGAAACTAGGAGACTGGGAAACTGGGAGAATGTGACACTGGGAGACTGGGACACTGAGAGACTGGGACACGGAGACTGGGACAATGGGAGACTGGGACACTGGGAGACTGAGACACTTAGAGACTGGGACACTGGGAGACTGGGACACTGAGAGACTCGGACACTGGGAGACTGGGACACTGAGAAAATGGGACAATGAGAGACGGAGACACTGGGAGACTGGGACACTGAAAGACTGGGACACTAGGAGACTGGGACACTGAGAGACTGGGACACTGGGAGACTGGGACACTGAGACTGGAAAACTGGGAGACTGGGACACTGAGAGACTGGGATACTGGGAGACTGGGACACTGAGAGACAGCGAGACTAGGAGAGTGGGACACTGAGAGACTGGGACAAGGAGAGACCGGAACAATGGGAGACAGGGACACGGAGAGACTGGGTCACTGAGAGACTGGGACACTGGGAGACTTGGACAATGGGAGACTGGGACACTGATAGACTGGGACACGGAGACTGGGACAATGGGAGACTGGAACACTGAGAGACTGGGACACTGGGAGACTGGGACACTGAGAGACTGGGAGACGGAGATACCAGAACAGTTGAAGATAGGGACACTGAGAGACTGGGACACTGGGAGACTAGGACACTGAGAGACCTGGACACTGGGAGACAGGGAAATTGGGAGACAGGGACACTGGGAGACTGGGACACTGAGACTGGGACACTGGGAGACTGGGACACTGAGAGACTGGGACACTGGGAGAGTGGGACACTGAGACTGGAACACCTGGAGACTGGGACACTGAGAGACAGAGACACTATGAGACTGTAACACTGAGAGACTGGGACAAGGAGAGACCGGAACACTGGGAGACAGGGACACGGAGAGACTGGGACACTGAGAGACTGGGACACTGGGAGACCTGGACACTGAGAGACTGGCACACGGAGACCGGAACACTGAGAGACTGGGACACTGGGAGAGTTGGACGCTGGGAGACAGGGACACGGATACACCAGAACACTGGGAGACAGGGACACTGAGAGACTGGGACACTGGGAGACTGGGACACTGGGAGACTTGAACACTGGGAGACTGGGACACTGAGAGACCTGGACACTGGGAGACAGGGAAATTGGGAGACAGGGACACTGGGAGACTGGGACACTGAGACTGGGACACGGGGAGACTGGGACACTGAGAGACTGGGACAAGGAGACTGGGACTTTGGGAGACTGGAACACTGAGAGACTGGGACACTGGGAGAGTTGGACACTGTGAGACAGGGACACGGATATACCAGAACACTGGGAGACAGGGACACTGAGAGACTGGGACACTGGGAGACTGGGAGACTGGGACACTGAGAGACTGGGACATGGAGACTGGAACACTGGGAGACTGGGACACTGAGAGACTGGGATACTGAGACTGGGACACTGAGAGATTTGGACAATGAGAGACTGGGACACTGGGAGAATGGGACACTTAGAGACTGGGACACTTGGAGACTGGGACACTGAGAGACTGGGACACTGAGAGACTGGGACAGTGGGAGACTGGAACACTGGGAGTCTGGGACACTGGGATACTGGGTTTCTGGGAGACTGGAACACTGGGAGACAGGGACACTGAGGGTCTGGGACACGGAGAGACTGGAACACTGGAGACAGGGACACTGGGAGACTGGAAAACTGAGACTGGGACACTGGGATACTGGGACACTGGGAGACTGGTACACTGAGAGACTGGGACACTTGAACACTGGGACACTGAGAGACTGGGACACTGAGAGACTGGGACACTGAGAGACTGGGACACTAGGAGACTGGGACACTGAGGGACTGGGAGACTGGGACACTGAGACTGGAACACTGGGAGACTGGGACACTGAGAGACTGGAACTCTAGGAGACTGGGACACTGGGAGACTGGAACACTGAGAGACTGGGACACTGAGAGACTGGGACACTGAGACTGGGACACTGAGAGACTGGGACAAGGAGAGACCGAAACACTGGGAGACAGGGATACTGGGAGACTGGGACACTGTGAGACTGGGACACTGAGAGACTGGGACATGGAGACTGGGACACTGGGAGACTGGAACACTGTGAGACTGGAACACTGAGAGACTGGGACACTGAGAGACTGAGACACTGGGAGACTGGGACACTGAGAGACTGGGACACTAGGAGACTGGGACACTGGGAGACTGGGACACTGGGAGAATGGGACACGGAGAGACTGGGGCACGGAGAGACTGGAACACTGGGAGAATGGGACACTGAGAGACTGGGAAACTGAGAGACAGGGACACGGAGAGACTTGAACACTGGGAGACTGGGACACTGAGAGAAAGGGACACTGGGAGACTGGAACACTGGGAAACTGGGACACTGGGAGACTGGGACACTGAGAGATTGGGACACTGGGAGACTGGGACACTGAGAGACTCGGACACTGAGAGATTGGGACACTGAGAGACTGGGACACTGGGAGACTAGGAAACTGGGAGACAGGGACACTGGGAGACTGGAATACTGGGAGACAGGAACACTGGGAGACTCGGACACGGAGACTGGGACACTGGGAGACTAAGACACTGGGAGACTGGGCCACAGAGAGACTGGGACACTGAGAGACTGGGACACTGGGAGACAGGGACACTGGGAGAATGGGAATCTGGGAGATTGGGACACTGGGAGACAGGGACACTGAGAGACTGGGACACGGAGACTGGAACACTGAGAGACTGGGACACTGGGAGATTGGGTCACGGAGACACTGGAACACTGAGAGACTGGGATACTGGGTGACTGGGACACAGAGAGACTGTGACACTGAGAGACTGAGACACTGAGAGACTGGGACACTGGGAGACTGGGAAACTAGGAGACTGGGACACTTAGAGACTGGGACACTGGGAGACTGGGACACTGAGACTGGAACACTGGGATACTGGGACACTGGGAGACTGGAACACTGAGTGACTGGGACACTAGAACAGTGGGACACTGAGAGACTGGGACACTGAGAGACTGGGACACTAGGAGACTGGGACACTGAGGGACTGGGAAACTGGGACACTGAGACTGGAACACTGGGAGACTGGGACACTGAGAGACTGGAACTCTAGGAGACTGGGACACTGGGAGACTGGAACACTGAGAGACTGGGACACTGAGAGACTGGGACACTGAGACTGGGACACTGAGAGACTGGGACAAGGAGAGACCGAAACACTGGGAGACAGGGATACTGGGAGACTGGGACACTGTGAGACTGGGACACTGAGAGACTGGGACATGGAGACTGGGACACTGGGAGACTGGAACACTGTGAGACTGGAACACTGAGAGACTGGGACACTGAGAGACTGAGACACTGGGAGACTGGGACACTGAGAGACTGGGACACTGGGAGACTGGGACACTGGGAGACTGGGATACTGGGAGAATGGGACACGGAGAGACTGGGGCACGGAGAGACTGGAACACTGGGAGAATGGGACACTGAGAGACTGGGACACTGAGAGACAGGGACACGGAGAGACTTGAACACTGGGAGACTGGGACACTGAGAGAAAGGGACACTGGGAGACTGGAACACTGGGAAACTGGGACACTGGGAGACTGGGACACTGAGAGATTGGGACACTGGGAGACTGGGACACTGAGAGACTGGGACACTGAGAGATTGGGACACTGAGAGACTGGGACACTGGGAGACTAGGAAACTGGGAGACAGGGACACTGGGAGACTGGAATACTGGGAGACAGGATCACTGGGAGACTCGGACATGGAGACTGGGACACTGGGAGACTAAGACACTGGGAGACTGGGCCACGGAGAGACTGGGACACTGAGAGACTGGGACACTGGGAGACAGGGACACTGGGAGAATGGGAATCTGGGAGACTGGGACACTGGAGACAGGGACACTGAGAGACTGGGACACGGAGACTGGAACACTGAGAGACTGGGACACTGGGAGATTGGGTCACGGAGACACTGGAACACTGAGAGACTGGGATACTGGGTGACTGGGACACAGAGAGACTGTGACACTGAGAGACTGAGACACTGAGAGACTGGGACACTGGGAGACTGGGAAACTAGGAGACTGGGACACTGAGAGACTGGGACACTGGGAGACTGGGAAACTAGGAGACTGGGAAACTGGGAGACTGTGACACTGGGAGACTGGGACACTGAGAGACTGGGACACGGAGACTGGGACAATGGGAGACTGGGACACTGGGAGACTGAGACACTTAGAGACTGGGACACTGGGAGACTGGGACACTGAGAGACAGGGACACTGGGAGACTAGGACACTGGGAGACAGGGACACTGGGAGACTGGAATACTGAGAGACAGGGACACTGGGAGACTGGGTCACTAAGAGACTGGGACACTGAGACTGGGACACCGGGAGACTGGGACACTGAGAGACTGGGAAACTGGGAGACTTGGACACTGGGAGACTGGGACACTGTGAGACTGGGACGCTGGGTGACTGGGAAACGGAGAATGGGACACTGAGAGACTGGAACTCTGGGCGAATGGGACAGCGAGAGACAGGGACAGTGGGAGACTGGGACACTGGGAGAGTGGGAAACTAGGAGACTGGAACACTGAGTGACTGGGACACTGAGAGACTGGAACACTGGGAGACTGGGACACTGGGAGACTGGGACATTGAGAGACCGGATCACTCAGAGACAGGGACACTAGGAGACTGGAACACTGAGAGACTGTGACAAGGAGAGACCTGAACACTGGGAGACAGGAACACGGAGAGACTGGGACACTGAGAGACTGGAACACTGAGAGACTGGGACACTGAGAGACTGAGACACTGGGAGACTGGGACACTGAGAGACTGGGACACTGGGAGACTGGGACACTGGGAGACTGGGACACTGGGAGAGTGGGACACGGAGATACTGGGGCACGGAGAGACTGGAACACTGTGAGAATGGGACACTGAGAGACTGGGACACTGAGAGACTGGGACACGGAGAGACTTGAACACTGGGAGACTGGGACACTGAGAGAAAGGGACACTGGGAGACTGGAACACTGGGAAACTGGGACACTGGGAGACTGGGACACTGAGAGATTGGGACACTGGGAGACTGGGACACTGAGAGACTGGGACACTGAGAGATTGGGACACTGAGAGACTGGGACATTGGGAGACTACGAAACTGGGAGACAGGGACACTGGGAGACTGGAATACTGGGAGACAGGAACACTGGGAGACTCGGACACGGAGACTGGGACACTGGGAGACTAAGACACTGGGAGACTGGGCCACGGAGAGACTGGGACACTGAGAGACTGGGACACTGGGAGACAGGGACACTGGGAGAATTGGAATCTGGGAGACTGGGACACTGGGAGACAGGGACACTGAGAGTTTGGGACACGGAGACTGGAACACTGAGAGACTGGGACACTGGGAGATTGGGTCACGGAGACACTGGAACACTGAGAGACTGGGATACTGGGTGACTGGGACACAGAGAGACTGTGACACTGAGAGACTGAGACACTGAGAGACTGGGACACTGGGATACTGGGAAATTAGGAGACTGGGACACTGAGAGACTGGGACACTGGGAGACTGGGAAACTAGGAGACTGGGAAACTGGGAGACTGTGACACTGGGAGACTGGGACACTGAGAGACTGGGACAATGGGAGACTGGGACACTGGGAGACTGAGACACTTAGAGACTGGGACACTGGGAGACTGGGACACTGAGAGACAGGGACACTGGGAGACTAGGACACTGGGAGACAGGGACACTGGGAGACTGGAATACTGAGAGACAGGGACACTGGAGACTGGGTCACTAAGAGACTGGGACACTGAGACTGGGACACTGGGAGACTGGGACACTGAGAGACTGGGAAACTGGGAGACTTGGACACTGGGAGACTGGGACACTGTGAGACTGGGACGCTGGGTGACTGGGAAACGGAGACTGGGACACTGAGAGACTGGAACACTGGGTGAATGGGACAGCGAGAGACAGGGACACTGGGAGACTGGGACACTGGGAGACTGGGAAACTAGGAGACTAGAACACTGGGAGACTGGGAAACTGAGAGACTGGGACATTGAGAGACTGGGAAACTAGGAGACTGGAACACTGGGAGACTAGGATACTGGGAGACAGGGACTCTGGGAGACTGGGAAACTAGGGGACTGGAACAATGGGAGACTAGGACACTGGGAGACCGGGAAACTGGGAGACTGGTATACTGGTAGACAGGGACACTGGGAGACATGAACACTGGGAAACTTGGACACTGGGAGACTGGGACACTCAGACTGGGACACTGGGAGACTGGACACTGAGAGACTGGGACACTGGAAGACTGGGACATTGAGACTGGGACACTGGGAGACTGGGACACTGAGAGACTGGGACACTGGGAGACTGGGACACGGAGACTGGGACACTGGGAGACTGGGACACTGGGAGACTGGGACACGGAGAGACTGGGACTCTGAGAGACTGGGACACTGGGAGACTGGGACACTGAGAGACTGGGACACTGAGACTGGGACACTGAGAGACTGGGACACTGGGAGACGAGTACACTGGGGAGACAGGTGCTCTGGGAGACTGGAAAACTGGGAGACAGGGACACTGGGAGACTGGAAAACTGGGAAACTGGGACACTGGGAGACTGGGACACTGAGAGACTGGGACACTGAGACTGGGACACTGGGAGACTGGGACACTGGGAGACTGGGACACTGAGAGACTGGGACACTGAGAGACTGGAACACTGGGAGACTGGGACACTGGGAGACTGGGACATTGAGAGACCGGAACACTGAGAGACAGGGACACTAGGAGACTGGAACACTGAGAGACTGTGACAAGGAGAGACCGGAACACTGGGAGACAGGGACACGGAGAGACTGGGACACTGAGAGACTGGGACACTGGGAGACTGGGACACTGGGAGACTGGGACACTGGGAGACTGGGACAATGGGAGACTGGGACACTGAGAGAATGGGACACTGAGAGATTGGGACACTGAGAGACTGGGACACTGAGAGACTGGGACACTGGGAGACTGGGACACTGAGAGACTGTGACACTGGGAGACTGGGACACTGAGAGACTGGGACATTAGGAGACTGGGACACTGAGAGACTGGGACACTGGGAGACTGGGACACTGAGACTGGAACACTGGGAGACTGGGATACTGAGAGACTGGGATACTGGGAGACTGGGACACTGAGAGACAGCGAGACTAGGAGACTGGAACACTGAGAGACTGGGATAAGGAGAGACTGGAACAATGGGAGACAGGGACAGGGAGAGACTGGGACACTGAGAGACTGGGACACTGAGAGACTGGGACACAGGGAGAGTGGGACACTGAGAGACTGGGACACTGGGAGACTGGGACACTGAGAGAAAGGGACACTGGGAGACTGGAACACTGGGAAACTGGGACACTGGGAGACTGGGACACTGAGAGATTGGGACACTGGGAGACTGGGACACTGAGAGACTGGGACACTGAGAGATTGGGACACTGAGAGACTGGGACATTGGGAGACTACGAAACTGGGAGACAGGGACACTGGGAGACTGGAATACTGGGAGACAGGAACACTGGGAGACTCGGACACGGAGACTGGGACACTGGGAGACTAAGACACTGGGAGACTGGGCCACGGAGAGACTGGGACACTGAGAGACTGGGACACTGGGAGACAGGGACACTGGGAGAATTGGAATCTGGGAGACTGGGACACTGGGAGACAGGGACACTGAGACTTTGGGACACGGAGACTGGAACACTGAGAGACTGGGACACTGGGAGATTGGGTCACGGAGACACTGGAACACTGAGAGACTGGGATACTGGGTGACTGGGACACAGAGAGACTGACACTGAGAGACTGAGACACTGAGAGACTGGGACACTGGGAGACTGGGAAACTAGGAGACTGGGACACTGAGAGACTGGGACACTGGGAGACTGGGAAACTAGGAGACTGGGAAACTGGGAGACTGTGACACTGGGAGACTGGGACACTGAGAGACTGGGACAATGGGAGACTGGGACACTGGGAGACTGAGACACTTAGAGACTGGGACACTGGGAGACTGGGACACTGAGAGACAGGGACACTGGGAGACTAGGACACTGGGAGACAGGGACACTGGGAGACTGGAATACTGAGAGACAGGGACACTGCGAGACTGGGTCACTAAGAGACTGGGACACTGAGACTGGGACACTGGGAGAATGGGACACTGAGAGACTGGGAAACTGGGAGACTTGGACACTGGGAGACTGGGACACTGTGAGACTGGGACGCTGGGTGACTGGGAAACGGAGACTGGGACACTGAGAGACTGGAACACTGGGTGAATGGGACAGCGAGAGACAGGGACACTGGGAGACTGGGACACTGGGAGACTGGGAAACTAGGAGACTAGAACACTGGGAGACTGGGAAACTGAGAGACTGGGACATTGAGAGACTGGGAAACTAGGAGACTGGAACACTGGGAGACTAGGATACTGGGAGACAGGGACTCTGGGAGACTGGGAAACTAGGGGACTGGAACAATGGGAGACTAGGACACTGGGAGACCGGGAAACTGGGAGACTGGTATACTGGTAGACAGGGACACTGGGAGACATGAACACTGGGAAACTTGGACACTGGGAGACTGGGACACTCAGACTGGGACACTGGGAGACTGGGACACTGAGAGACTGGGACACTGGAAGACTGGGACATTGAGACTGGGACACTGGGAGACTGGGACACTGAGAGACTGGGACACTGGGAGACTGGGACACGGAGACTGGGACACTGGGAGACTGGGACACTGGGAGACTGGGACACGGAGAGACTGGGACGCTGAGAGACTGGGACACTGGGAGACTGGGACACTGAGAGACTGGGACACTGAGACTGGGACACTGAGAGACTGGGACACTGGGAGACGAGTACACTTTGAGACAGGTGCTCTGGGAGACTGGAAAACTGGGAGACAGGGACACTGGGAGACTGGAAAACTGGGAAACTGGGACACTGGGAGACTGGGACACTGAGAGACTGGGACACTGAGACTGGGACACTGGGAGACTGGGACACTGGGAGACTGGGACACTGAGAGACTGGAACGCTGGGAGACTGGGACACTGGGAGACTGGGACATTGAGAGACCGGAACACTGAGAGACAGGGACACTAGGAGACTGGAACACTGAGAGACTGTGCCAAGGAGAGACCGGAACACTGGGAGACAGGGACACGGACAGACTGGGACACTGAGAGACTGGGACACTGGGAGACGGGGACACTGGGATACTGGGACACTGGGAGACTGGGACAATGGGAGACTGGGACACTGAGAGAATGGGACACTGAGAGATTGGGACACTGAGAGACTGGGACACTGAGAGACTGGGACACTGGGAGACTGGGACACTGAGAGACTGGGATACTGAGAGACTGGGATACTGGGAGACTGGGACACTGAGAGACAGCGAGACTAGGAGACTGGAACACTGAGAGACTGGGATAAGGAGAGACTGGAACAATGGGAGACAGGGACAGGGAGAGACTGGGACACTGAGAGACTGGGACACTGAGAGACTGGGACACAGGGAGAGTGGGACACTGAGAGACTGGGACACTGGGAGACTGGGACACTGAGAGACTGGGACACTGAGAGACTGGGACACTGGGAGACTGGTACACTGAGAGACTGTGACACTGGGAGACTGGGACACTGAGAGACTGGGACATTAGGAGACTGGGACACTGAGAGACTGGGACACTGGGAGACTGGGACACTGAGACTGGAACACTGGGAGACTGGGATACTGAGAGACTGGGATACTGGGAGACTGGGACACTGAGAGACAGCGAGACTAGTAGACTGGAACACTGAGAGACTGGGCTAAGGAGAGACCGGAACAATGGGAGGCAGGGACACGGAGAGACTGGGACACTGAGAGACTGGGACAATGGGAGACTTGGACAATGGGAGACTGCGACACTGAGAGACTGGGACACGGAGACTGGGACAATGGGAGACTGGAACACTGAGAGACTGGGACACTGGGAGACTGGGACACTGAGAGACTGGGACACGGAGATACCAGAACAGTGGATGACAGGGACACTGATAGACTGGGACACTGAGAGACTGGGACACTGAGAGACTGGGACACTGGGAGAGTGGGACACTGAGACTGGAACTCTGGGAGACAGGGACACTGGGAGACTGGGACACTGAGACTGGGACACAGGGAGACTGGGACACTGAGAGACTGGGACACTGGGAGAGTGGCACACTGAGACTGGAACACTGGGAGACTGGGACACTGAGAGACGGGAACACTGGGAAACTGGGACACTGAGAGACTGGGACAAGGAGAGACTGGAATACTGGGAGTCAGGGACACGGAAAGACTGGGACACTGAGAGACTGGGACACTGGGAGACTGTGACACTGGGAGACTGGGACACTGAGAGACTGGGATACTGAGACTGGGACACTGGGAGACTGGGACACTTAGAGACTGGGACACTGGGAGACTGGGACACTGAGAGACAGGGACACTGGGAGACTGGAATGTTGGGAGACAGGAGCACTGGGAGACTGGAACACTGGGAAACTGGGACACTGGGAGACTGGGACACTAAGAGACTGGGACACTGAGACTGGGACACTGGGATACTGGGACACTGAGAGACTGGGAAACTGGGAGACTTGGACACTGGGAGACTGGTACACTGGGAGACTGGGACGCTGGGTGACTGGGACACTGAGATTCTGGTACACTTAGAGACTGGAACACTGGGAGACAGGGACTCTGTGTGACTGGGACACTGGGAGACTGGGACACTGAGACTGGGACACTGGGAAACTGGGACACTGGGAGACTGGGACACTGAGAGACTGGGACACTGAGACTGGGACACTGGGAGACTGGGACACTTGGACACTGGGACACTGGGAGACTGGAACAGTGGGAGACTGGGGCACTGGGTGACAGGGACACTGAGAGACTGGGACACTGATAGACTGGAATACTGGTAGACAGGGACACTGGGAGACATGAACACTGGGAAACCTGGACACTGGGAGACTGGGACACTCAGACTGGGACACTGGGAGACTGGGACACTGAGAGACTGGGACACTGGAAGACTGGGACACTGAGAGACTGGGACACTGGGAGACCTGGACACTGAGAGACTGGGACACGGAGACTGGGACAATGGGAGACTGGAACACTGAGAGACTGGGACACTGGGAGACCTGGACACTGAGAGACTGGGACACGGAGACTGGGACAATGGGAGACTGGAAAACTGAGAGACTGGGACACTGGGAGACTGGGACACTGAGAGACTGGGACACGGAGACTGGGACACTTAGACTGGGACATTGAGAGACTGGGACACTGAGAGACTGGAACTCTAGGAGACAGGGACACTGGGAGACTGGAACACTGAGAGACTGGGACACTGAGAGACTGGGACACTGAGACTGGGACACTTAGAGACTAGGACAAGGAGAGACCGAAACACTGGGAGACAGGGACACTGGGAGACTGGGACACTGTGAGACTGGGACACGGAGAGACTGGGACATGGAGACTGGGACACTGGGAGACTGGAACACTGAGAGACTGGAACACTGAGAGACTGGGACACTGAGAGACTGGGGCACTGGGAGACTGGGACACTGAAAGACTGGGACACTGGGAGACTGGGACACTGGGAGACTGGGAAACTGGGAGAGTGGGACACGGAGAGACTGGGGCACGGAGAGACTTGTACACTGGGAGAATGGGACACTGAGAGACTGGGACACTGAGAGACTGGGACACGGAGAGACTTGAACACTGGGAGACTGGGACACTGAGAGAAAGGGACACTGGGAGACTGGAACACTGGGAAACTGGGACACTGGGAGACTGGGACACTGAGAGATTGGGACACTGGGAGACTGGCACACTGAGAGACTGGGACACTGAGAGACTGGGACACTGAGAGACTAGGAAACTGGGAGACAGGGACACTGGGAGACTGGAATACTGGGAGACAGGGACACTGGGAGACTCGGACACGGAGACTGGGACACTAGGCGACTAGAGACACTGGGAGACTGGGCCACGGAGAGACTGGGACACTGAGAGACTGGGACACTGGGAGACAGGGACACTGGGAGAATGGGAATCTGGGAGAATGGGACACTGGGAGACAGGGACACTGAGAGACTGGGACACGGAGACTGGAACACTGAGAGACTGGGACACTGGGAGATTGGGTCACGGAGACACTGGAACACTGAGAGACTGGGATACAGGGAGACTGGGACACAGAGAGACTGGGACACTGAGAGACTGAGACACTGAGAGACTGGTACACTGGGAGACTGGGACACTGAGAGACTGGGACACTGGGAGACTGGGAAACTAGGAGACTGGGACACTGAGAGACTGGGACACTGGGAGACTGGGAAACTAGGAGACTGGGAAACTGGGAGACTGTGACACTGGGAGACTGGGACACTGAGAGACTGGGACACGGAGACTGGGACATTGGGAGACTGAGACACTGGGAGACTGAGACACTTAGAGACTGGGACACTGGGAGACTGGGACACTGAGAGACTGGGACACTGAGAGACTGGGACACGGAGACTGGGACAATGGGAGACTGGGACACTGGGAGACTGAGACACTTAGAGACTGGGACACTGGGAGACTGGGACACTGGGAGACTGCGACACTGAGAGACTGGGACACTGGGAGACTAGGACACTGGGAGACAGGGACACTGGGAGAATGGAATACTGAGAGACAGGGTCACTGGGAGACTGGGACACTAAGAGACTGGGACACTGAGACTGGGACACTGGGAGACTGGGACACTGAGAGACTGGGAAACTGGGAGACTTGGACACTGGGAGACTGGGACACTGTGAGACTGGGACGCTGGGTGACTGGGACACGGAGACTGGGACACTGAGAGACTGGTACACTGGGTGAATGGGACACCGAGAGACAGGGACACTGGGAGACTGGGACACTGGGAGACTGGGAAACGAGGAGACTGGAACATTGGGAGACTGGGAAACTGAGAGACTGGGACATTGAGAGACTGGGAAACTAGGAGACTGGAACACTGGGAGACTAGGATACTGGGAGACAGAGACTCTGGGAGACTGGGAAACTAGGGGACTGGAACAATGGGAGACTAGGACACTGGGAGACAGGGAAACTGGGAGACTGAAATACTGGTAGACAGGGACACTGGGAGACATGAACACTGGGAAACCTGGACACTGGGAGACTGGGACACTCAGACTGGGACACTGGGAGACTGGGACACTGAGAGACTGGGACACTAGAAGACTGGGACACTGAGACTGGGACACTGGGAGACTGGGACACTGAGAGACTGGGACACGGAGACTGGGACACTGGGAGACTGGGACACTGGGAGACTGGGACACGGAGAGACTGGGACACTGAGAGACTGGGACACTGGGAGACTGGGACACTGAGAGACTGGGACACTGAGACTGGGACACTGAGAGACTGGGACACTGGGAGACTGGGACACTAAGAGACTGGGACACTGAGACTGGGACACTGGGAGACTGGGACACTGAGAGACTGGGAAACTGGGAGACTTGGACACTGGGAGACTGGTACACTGGGAGACTGGGACGCTGGGTGACTGGGACACTGAGATTCTGGTACACTTAGAGACGGGAACACTGGGAAACTGGGACACTGGGTGACTGGGACACTGGGAGAATGGGACACTGAGACTGGGACACTGGGAGACTGGGACACTGAGAGACCTGGACACCTGGAGACAGGGAAATTGGGAGACAGGGACACTGGGAGACTGGGACACTGAGACTGGGACACTGAGAGACTGGGACACTGGGACACTGGGAGACTGGGACACTGAGAGACTGGGACATTGAGTGACTGGGAAACTAGGAGACTGGAACACTGGGAGACTAGGACACTGGGAGAATGGGACACTGGGAGACTGGGAAACTAGGAGACTGGAACACTGGGAGACTAGGACACTGGGAGACAGGGAAACTGGGAGACTGGAATACTGGGAGACTGGGACACTGGGAGACATGAACTCTGGGAAACTGGGACACTGGGAGACTGGGGACTGAGACTGGGACACTGGGAGACTGGGACACTGAGAGACTGGGACACTGGGAGACTTTGACACTGAGACTGGGACAATGGGAGACTGGGACACTGAGAGACTGGGACACTGGGAGACTGGGACACGGAGACTGGGACACTGGGAGACTGGGACACTGGGAGACTGGGACACGGAGAGACTGGGACACTGAGAGACTGGGACACTGAGAGACTGGGACACTGAGACTGGGACACTGAGAGACTGGGACACTGGGAGACATGGTCACTGGGAGACTGGGACTCTGGGAGACTGGGACACTGAGAGACTGGGACACTGGGAGACGAGGACACTGGGAGACAGGGACTCTGGGAGACTGGAAAATTGGGAGACAGGGACACTGGGAGACTGGAACACTGGGAAACTGGGACACTGGGAGACTGGGCCACTGAGAGACTGGGACACTGAGACTGGGACACTGGGAGACTGGGACACTGTGAGACTTGGACACTGCGTGACTGGGACACTGAGAGACTGGGACACTGAGAGACTGGGACATTGAGAGTCCAGAACACTGAGAGACTGGGACACTGAGAGATTGGGACACTGCGAGACTGGGATACTGAAAGACTGGGACACTGGGAGACTGGGACACTGAGAGACTGGGACACTGAGAGACTGGGACACTGGGAGACTGGGACACTGAGAGACTGGGACACTGAGAGACTGGGACACTGGGAGACTGGGACACTGAGACTGGAACACTGGGAGACTGGTACACTGAGAGAGTGGGACACTGGGAGATTGGGACACTGAGAGACAGGGACACTAGGAGACTGGAACACTGAGAGACTGGGACAACGAGAGACCGGAACACTGGGAGACAGGTACACGGAGAGACTGGGACACTGGGAGACTGGGACACTGGGAGACTGGGACTCTGGGAGACTTGGACAATGGGAGACTGGGACACAGAGTGAATGGGACAATGAGAGACTGAGACACTGGGAGACTGGGACACTGAGAGACTGGGACACTAGGAGACTGGGACACTGAGAGACTGGGACACTGGGAGACTGGGACACTGTGACTGGAACACTGGGAGATTGGGACACTGAGAGACTGGGATACTGGGAGATTGGGACACTGAGAGACAGCGAGACTAGGAGACTGGGACACTGAGAGACTGGGACAAGGAGAGACCGGAACAATGGGGGACAGGGACACGGAGAGACTGGGACACTGAGAGACTGGGACACTGGGAGACTTGGACAATGGGAGACTGGGACACAGAGAGACTGGGACACGGAGACTGGGACAATGGGAGACTGGAACACTGAGAGACTGGGACACTGGGAGACTGGGACCTTGAGAGACTGGGAGACGGAGATACCAGAACAGTGGAAGACAGGGACACTGAGAGACTGGGACACTGAGAGACTGGGACACTGTGAGACTGGGACACTGGGAGACTGGGACACTGGGAGAGTGGGACACTGAGACTGGAACACTGGGAGGCTGGGACACTGAGAGACAGGGACACTGAGAGACTGGAACACTGAGAGACTGGGAGAAGTAGAGACCGGAACACTGGGAGACAGGGACATGGAGAGACTGGGACACCGAGAGACTGGGACACTGGGAGACTGGGACACTGAGAGACTGGGACACGGAGACTGGGACAATGGGAGACTGGAACGCTGAGAGACTGGGACACTGGGAGAGTTGGACACTGAGAGACAGGGACACGGATATACCAGAAAACTGGGAGACAGGGACACTGAAAGACTGGGACACTGGGATACTGGGAGACTGGGACACTGAGAGACTGGGACACGGAGACTGGAACACTGGGAGTCTGGGACACTGAGAGACTGGGACACTGAGACTGGGACACTGAGCGACTGGGACAATGAGAGACTGGGACACTGGGAGACTGGGACACTGAGAGACTGGAACACCTGGAGACTGGGACACTGGGAGACTGGGACACTTAGAGACTGGGACACTGGGAGACTGTGACACTGAGAGACTGGGACACTGAGAGACTGGGACAGTGGGAGACTGGAACACTGGGAGACTGGGACACTGGGAGACTGGGTCTCTGGGAGACTGGAACACTGGGAGACAGGGACACTGAGAGTCTG
This sequence comes from Carcharodon carcharias, assembly GCF_017639515.1. Taxonomy (NCBI): domain Eukaryota; kingdom Metazoa; phylum Chordata; class Chondrichthyes; order Lamniformes; family Lamnidae; genus Carcharodon; species Carcharodon carcharias. Next base: position 42,754 of record NW_024471101.1, read on the forward strand.
GGTCACGGATACTGGAACACTGAGAGACTGGGACACTGAGAGACTCGGACACGGAGAGACTGGAACACTGGGAGGCAGGGACACTGGGAGACTGGAAAACTGAGACTGGGACACTGGGATACTGGGACACTGGGAGACTGGAACACTGAGAGACTGGGACACTAGAACACTGGGACACTGAGAGACTGGGACACTGAGAGACTGGGACATTGAGAGACTGAGACACTAGGAGACTGGGACACTGAGGGACTGGGAGACTGGGACACTGAGACTGGAACACTGGGAGACTGGGACACTGAGAGTCTGGAACACTAGGAGACTGGGACACTGGGAGACTGGAACACTGGGTGAATGGGACACCGAGAGACAGGGACACTGGGAGACTGGGACACTGGGAGACTGGGAAACGAGGAGACTGGAACACTGGGAGACTGGGAAACTGAGAGACTGGGAAATTGAGAGACTGGGAAACTAGGAGACTGGAACACTGGGAGACTAGGATACTGGGAGACAGGGACTCTGGGAGACTGGGAAACTAGGGGACTGGAACAATGGGAGACTAGGACACTGGGAGACAGGGAAACTGGGAGACTGGAATACTGGTAGACAGGGACACTGGGAGACATGAACACTGGGAAACCTGGACACTGGGAGACTGGGACACTCAGACTGGGACACTGGGAGACTGGGACACTGAGAGACTGGGACACTGGAAGACTGGGACACTGAGACTGGGACACTGGGAGACTGGGACACTGAGAGACTGGGACACTGGGAGACTGGGACACGGAGACTGGGACACTGGGAGACTGGGACACTGGGATACTGGGACACTGAGAGACTGGGACACTGGGAGACTGGGACACTGAGAGACTGGGACACTGAGACTGGGACACTGAGAGACTTGGACACTGGGACACTGGGAGACTGGGACACTAAGAGACTGGGACACTGAGACTGGGACACTGGGAGACTGGGACACTGAGAGACTGGGAAACTGGGAGACTTGGACACTGGGAGACTGGTACACTGGGAGACTGGGACGCTGGGTGACTGGGACACTGAGATTCTGGTTCACTTAGAGACGGGAACACTGGGAGACTGGGACACTGGGTGACTGGGACACTAAGAGACTGGGACACTGAGACTGGGACACTGGGAGACTGGGACACTGAGAGACTGGGAAACAGGGAGACCTGGACACTGGGAGACTGGTACACTGGGAGACTGGGACGCTGGGTGACTGGGACACTGAGATTCTGGTACACTTAGAGACGGGAACACTGGGAGACTGGGACACTGGGTGACTGGGACACTGGGAGAATGGGACACTGAGACTGGGACACTGGGAGACTGGGACACTGAGAGACCTGGACACTGGGAGACAGGGAAATTGGGAGACAGGGACACTGGGAGACTGGGACACTGAGACTGGGACACTGAGAGACTTGGACACTGGGACACTGGGAGACTGGGACACTGAGAGACTGGGACATTGAGAGACTGGGAAACTAGGAGACTGGAACACGGGGAGACTAGGACACTGGGAGACAGGGAAACTGGGAGACTGGAATACTGGGAGACTGGGACACTGGGAGACATGAACTCTGGGAAACTGGGGACTGAGACTGGGACACTGGGAGACTGGGACACTAAGAGACTGGGACACTGGGAGACTTTGACACTGAGACTGGGACACTGGGAGACTGGGACACTGAGAGACTGGGACACTGGGAGACTGGGACACGGAGACTGGGACACTGGGAGACTGGGACACTGGGAGACTGGGACACGGAGAGACTGGGACACTGAGAGACTGGGACACTGAGAGACTGGGACACTGAGACTGGGACACTGAGAGACTGGGAAACTGGGGGACATGGTCACTGGGAGACTGGGACTCTGGGAGACTGGGACACTGAGAGACTGGGACATTGGGAGACGAGGACACTGGGAGACAGGGGCTCTGGGAGACTGGAAAATTGGGAGACAGGGACACTGGGAGACTGGAACACTGGGAAACTGGGACACTGGGAGACTGGGCCACTGAGAGACTGGGACACTGAGACTGGGACACTGGGAGACTGGGACACTGTGAGACTTGGACACTGGGTGACTGGGACACTGAGAGACTGGGACACTGAGAGACTGGGACACTGAGAGACTGGGACATTGAGAGACCGGAACACTGAGAGACTGGGACACTGAGAGACTGGGACACTGCGAGACTGGGATACTGAAAGACTGGGACACTGTGAGACTGGGACACTGAGAGACTGGGACACTGAGAGACTGCGACACTGGGAGACTGGGACACAGTGACTGGAATACTGGGAGACTGGGACACTGAGAGAGTGGGACACTGGGAGACTGGGACACTGAGAGACAGGGACACTAGGAGACTGGAACACTGAGAGACAGGGACAACGAGAGACCGGAACACTGGGAGACAGGGACACGGAGAGACTGGGACACTGGGAGACTGGGACACTGGGAGACTGGGACACTGGGAGACTTGGACAATGGGAGACTGGGTCACAGAGTGAATGGTACAATGAGAGACTGAGACACTGGGAGACTGGGACACTGAGAGACTGGGACACTAGGAGACTGGGACACTGAGAGACTGGGACACTGGGAGACTGGGACACTGAGACTGGAACACTGGGAGATTGGACACTGAGAGACTGGGATACTGGGAGATTGGGACACTGAGAGACAGCGAGACTAGGAGACTGGGACACTGAGAGACTGGGACAAGGAGAGACCGGAACAATGGGGGACAGGGTCACGGAGAGACTGGGACACTGAGAGACTGGGACACTGGGAGACTTGGACAATGGGAGACTGGGACACAGAGAGACTGGGACACGGAGACTGGGACAATGGGAGACTGGAACACTGAGAGACTGGGACACTGGGAGACTGGGACACTGAGAGACTGGGAGACGGAGATACCAGAACAGTGGAAGACAGGGACACTGAGAGACTGGGACACTGAGAGACTGGGACACTGGGAGACTGGGACACTGGGAGACTGGGACACTAGGAGAGTGGGACACTGAGACTGGAACACTGGGAGACTGGGACACTGAGAGACCTGGACATTGGGAGACAGGGAAATTGGGAGACAGGGACACTGGGAAACTGGGACACTGAGACTGGGACACTGGGAGACAGGGACACTGAGAGACTGGGACACTGGAACACTGGGAGACTGGGACACTGAGAGACTGGGACACTGAGACTGGGACACTGAGAGACTGGGACACTGAGAGACTGGGACACTGAGAGATTGGGACACGGAGACTGGAACACTGGGAGACTGGGACACTGAGAGACTGGGACACTGAGACTGGGACTCTGAGAGACTGGGACACTGAGACTGGGACACTGAGAGACTGGGACAATGAGAGACTGGGACACTGAGAGACTGGGACACTGAGAGACTGGGACACGGAGACTGGAACACTGGGAGACTGGGACACTGAGAGACTGGGACACTGAGACTGGGACATTGAGAGACCGGAACACTGGGAGACTGGGACACTGAGAGACTGGGACACTGAGAGACTGGGACACTGAGAGACTGGGACACGGAGACTGGAACACTGGGACACTGGAACACTGGGAGACTGGGACACTGAGAGACTGGGACACTGAGACTGGGACACTGAGAGACTGGGACAATGAGAGACTGGGACACTGGGAGACTGGGACACTGAGAGTCTGGAACACCTGGAGACTGGGACACTGGGAGACTGGGACACTTAGAGACTGCGACACTGGGAGACTGTGACACTGAGAGACTGGGACACTGAGAGACTGGGACAGTGGGAGACTGGAACACTGGGAGACTGGGACACTGGGAGACTGGGTCTCTGGGAGACTGGAACACTGGGAGACAGGGACACTGAGAGTCTGGGTCACGGATACTGGAACACTGAGAGACTGGGACACTGAGAGACTCGGACACTGAGAGACTGGAACACTGGGAGACAGGGACACTGGGAGACTGGAAAACTGAGACTGGGACACTGGGATACTGGGACACTGGGAGACTGGAACACTGAGAGACTGGGACACTAGAACACTGGGACACTGAGAGACTGGGACACTGAGAGACTGGGACATTGAGAGACTGGGATACTAGGAGACTGGGACACTGAGGGACTGGGAGACTGGGACACTGAGACTGGAACACTGGGAGACTGGGACACTGAGAGACTGGAACACTAGGAGACTGGGACACTGGGAGACTGGAACACTGAGAGACTGGCACACTGAGAGACATGGACACTGAGACTGGGACACTGAGAGACTGGGACAAGGAGAGACCGAAACACTGGGAGACAGGGACACTGGGAGACTGGGACACTGTGAGACTGGGACACTGAGAGACTGGGACACGGAGACTGGGACACTGGGAGACTTGAACACTGAGAGACTGGAACACTGAGAGACCGGAACACTGAGAGACTGGGACACTGAGAGACTGGGACACTGCGAGGCTGGGATACTGAGAGACTGGGACACTGGGAGACTGGGACACTGAGAGACTGGGACACTGAGAGACTGGGACACTGGGAGACTGGGACACTGAGACTGGAACACTGGGAGACTGGGACACTGAGAGAGTGGGACACTGGGAGACTGGGACACTGAGAGACTGGGACACTGAGCCAGGGACACTGAGAGACTGGGACACTGGGAGACGAGGACACTGGGAGACAGGGGCTCTGGGAGACTGGAAAACTGGGAGACAGGGACACTGGGAGACTGGAAAACTGGGAAACTGGGACACTGGGAGACTGGGACACTGAGAGACTGGGACACTGAGACTGGGACACTGGGACACTGGGAGACTGGGACACTGGGAGACTGGGACACTGGGAGACTGGGACACTAGGAGAGTGGGACACTGAGACTGGAACACTGGGAGACTGGGACACTGAGAGACCTGGACATTGGGAGACAGGGAAATTGGGAGACAGGGACACTGGGAAACTGGGACACTGAGACTGGGACACTGGGAGACTGGGACACTGAGAGACTGGGACACTGGGAGAGTGGGACACTGAGACTGGAACACTGGGAGACTGGGACACTGAGAGACAGGGACACTGAGAGACTGGAACACTGAGAGACTGGGAGAAGTAGAGGCCGGAACACTGGGAGACAGGGACTTGGAGAGACTGGGACACCGAGAGACTGGGACACTGGGAGACAGGGACACTGAGAGACTGGGACACTGGAACACTGGGAGACTGGGACACTGAGAGACTGGGACACTGAGACTGGGACACTGAGAGACTGGGACACTGAGAGACTGGGACACTGAGAGATTGGGACACGGAGACTGGAACACTGGGAGACTGGGACACTGAGAGACTGGGACACTGAGACTGGGACACTGAGAGACTGGGACAATGAGAGACTGGGACACTGAGAGACTGGGACACTGAGAGACTGGGACACGGAGACTGGAACACTGGGAGACTGGGACACTGAGAGACTGGGACACTGAGACTGGGACATTGAGAGACCGGAACACTGGGAGACTGGGACACTGAGAGACTGGGACACTGAGAGACTGGGACACTGAGAGACTGGGACACGGAGACTGGAACACTGGGAGACTGGGACACTGAGAGACTGGGACACTGAGACTGGGACACTGAGAGACTGGGACAATGAGAGACTGGGACACTGGGAGACTGGGACACTGAGAGTCTGGAACACCTGGAGACTGGGACACTGGGAGACTGGGACACTTAGAGACTGGGACACTGGGAGACTGTGACACTGAGAGACTGGGACACTGAGAGACTGGGACAGTGGGAGACTGGAACACTGGGAGACTGGGACACTGGGAGACTGGGTCTCTGGGAGACTGGAACACTGGGAGACAGGGACACTGAGAGTCTGGGTCACGGATACTGGAACACTGAGAGACTGGGACACTGAGAGACTCGGACACTGAGAGACTGGAACACTGGGAGACAGGGACACTGGGAGACTGGAAAACTGAGACTGGGACACTGGGATACTGGGACACTGGGAGACTGGAACACTGAGAGACTGGGACACTAGAACACTGGGACACTGAGAGACTGGGACACTGAGAGACTGGGACATTGAGAGACTGGGATACTAGGAGACTGGGACACTGAGGGACTGGGAGACTGGGACACTGAGACTGGAACACTGGGAGACTGGGACACTGAGAGACTGGAACACTAGGAGACTGGGACACTGGGAGACTGGAACACTGAGAGACTGGCACACTGAGAGACATGGACACTGAGACTGGGACACTGAGAGACTGGGACAAGGAGAGACCGAAACACTGGGAGACAGGGACACTGGGAGACTGGGACACTGTGAGACTGGGACACTGAGAGACTGGGACACGGAGACTGGGACACTGGGAGACTGGAACACTGAGAGACTGGAACACTGAGAGACCGGAACACTGAGAGACTGGGACACTGAGAGACTGGGACACTGCGAGGCTGGGATACTGAGAGACTGGGACACTGGGAGACTGGGACACTGAGAGACTGGGACACTGAGAGACTGGGACACTGAGAGACTGGGACACTGGGAGACTGGGACACTGAGACTGGAACACTGGGAGACTGGGACACTGAGAGAGTGGGACACTGGGAGACTGGGACACTGAGAGACTGGGACACTGAGCCAGGGACACTGAGAGACTGGGACACTGGGAGACGAGGACACTGGGAGACAGGGGCTCTGGGAGACTGGAAAACTGGGAGACAGGGACACTGGGAGACTGGAAAACTGGGAAACTGGGACACTGGGAGACTGGGACACTGAGAGACTGGGACACTGAGACTGGGACACTGGGACACTGGGAGACTGGGACACTGGGAGAATGGGACATTGAGAGACCGGAACACTGAGAGACAGGGACACTAGGAGACTGGAACACTGAGAGACTGTGACAAGGAGAGACCGGAACACTGGGAGACAGGGACACGGAGAGACTGGGACACTGAGAGACTGGGACACAGGGAGAATGGGACACTGATAGATTGGGACACTGAGAGACTGTGACACTGGGAGACTGGGACACTGAGAGACTGGGACATTAGGAGACTGGGACACTGAGAGACTGGGACACTGGGAGACTGGGACACTGAGACTGGAACACTGGGAGACTGGGATAAGGAGAGACCGGAACAATATGAGACAGGGACACGGAGAGACTGGGACACTGAGAGACTGGGACAATGGGAGACTTGGACAATGGGAGACTGCGACACTGAGAGACTGGGACACGGAGACTGGGACAATGGGAGACTGGAACACTGAGAGACTGGGACACTGGGAGACTGGGACACTGAGAGACTGGGACACGGAGATACCAGAACAGTGGATGACAGGGACACTGATAGACTGGGACACTGAGAGACTGGGACACTGAGAGACTGGGACACAGGGAGAGTGGGACACGGAGAGACTGGGACACTGGGAGACTGGGACACTGAGAGACTGGGACACTGAGAGACTGGGACACTGGGATACTGGAACACTGGGAGACAGGGACGCTGAGAGTCTGGGTCACGGATACTGGAACACTGAGAGACTGGGACACTGAGAGACAGAGAGACTAGGAGACTGGAACACTGAGAGACTGGGATAAGGAGAGACCGGAACAATATGAGACAGGGACACGGAGAGACTGGGACACTGAGAGACTGGGACAATGGGAGACTTGGACAATGGGAGACTGCGACACTGAGAGACTGGGACACGGAGACTGGGACAATGGGAGACTGGAACACTGAGAGACTGGGACACTGGGAGACTGGGACACTGAGAGACTGGGACACGGAGATACCAGAACAGTGGATGACAGGGACACTGATAGACTGGGACACTGAGAGACTGGGACACTGAGAGACTGGGACACAGGGAGAGTGGGACACGGAGAGACTGGGACACTGGGAGACTGGGACACTGAGAGACTGGGACACTGAGAGACTGGGACACTGGGATACTGGAACACTGGGAGACAGGGACGCTGAGAGTCTGGGTCACGGATACTGGAACACTGAGAGACTGGGACACTGAGAGAAAGGGACACTGGGAGACTGGAACACTGGGAAACTGGGACACTGGGAGACTGGGACACTGAGAGATTGGGACAATGGGATACTGGGACACTGGGAGACTGGAACACTGAGAGACTGGGACACTAGAACACTGGGACACTGAGAGACTGGGACACTGAGAGACTGGGACATTGAGAGACTGGGACACTAGGAGACTGGGACACTGAGGGACTGGGAGACTGGGACACAGAGACTGGAACACTGGGAGACTGGGACACTGAGAGACTGGAACACTAGGAGACTGGGACACTGGGAGACTGGAACACTGAGAGACTGGCACACTGAGAGACATGGACACTGAGACTGGGACACTGAGCGACTGGGACAAGGAGAGACCGAAACACTGGGAGACAGGGACAATGGGAGACTGGGACACTGTGAGACTGGGACACTGAGAGACTGGGACACGGAGACTGGGACACTGGGAGACTGGAACAATGAGAGACTGGAACACTGAGAGACCGGAACACTGAGAGACTGGGACACTGAGAGACTGGGACACTGCGAGACTGGGATACTGAGAGACTGGGACACTGGGAGACTGGGACACTGAGAGACTGGGACACTGAGAGACTGGGACACTGGGAGACTGGGACACTGAGACTGGAACACTGGGAGACTGGGTCACTGAGAGAGTGGGACACTGGGAGACTGGGACACTGAGAGACTGGGACACTGAGCCAGGGACACTGAGAGACTGGGACACTGGGAGACGAGGACACTGGGAGACAGGGGCTCTGGGAGACTGGAAAACTGGGAGACAGGGACACTGGGACACTGGAACACTGGGAAACTGGGACACTGGGAGACTGGGACACTGAGAGACTGGGACACTGAGACTGGTACACTGGGAGACTGGGACACTGGGAGACTGGGACATTGAGAGACTGGGACACTGAGAGACTGAGACACTGGGAGACTGGGACACTGAGAGACTGGGACACTGGGAGACTGGGACACCGGGAGACTGGGACACTGGGAGAGTGGGACACTGAGAGACTGTGACAAGGAGAGACCGGAACACTGGGAGACAGGGACACGGAGAGACTGGGACACTGAGAGACTGGAACACTGAGAGACTGGGACACTGAGAGACTGAGACACTGGGAGACTGGGACACTGAGAGACTGGGACACTGGGAGACTGGGACACCGGGAGACTGGGACACTGGGAGAGTGGGACACGGAGAGACTGTGACAAGGAGAGACCGGAACACTGGGAGACAGGGACACGGAGAGACTGGGACACTGAGAGACTGGAACACTGAGAGACTGGGACACTGAGAGACTGAGACACTGGGAGACTGGGACACTGAGAGACTGGGACACTGGGAGACTGGGACACCGGGAGACTGGGACACTGGGAGAGTGGGACACGGAGAGACTGGGGCACGGAGAGACTGGAACAATGGGAGAATGGGACACTGAGAGACTGGGACACTGAGAGACTGGGACACGGAGAGACTTGAACACTGGGAGACTGGGACACTGAGAGAAAGGGACACTGGGAGACTGGAGCACTGGGAAACTGGGACACTGGGAGACTGGGACACTGAGAGATTGGGACACTGGGAGACTGGGACACTGAGAGACTGGGACACTGAGAGATTGGGACACTGAGAGACTGGGACACTGGGAGACTAGGAAACTGGGAGACAGGGACACTGAGAGACTGGAATACTGGGAGACAGGAACACTGGGAGACTTGGACACGGAGACTGGGACACTGGGAGACTAAGACACTGGGAGACTGGGCCACGGAGAGACTGGGACAATGGGATACTGGGACACTGGGAGACTGGGACACTGAGAGATTGGGACAATGGGATACTGGGACACTGGGAGACTGGAACACTGAGAGACTGGGACACTAGAACACTGGGACACTGAGAGACTGGGACACTGAGAGACTGGGACATTGAGAGACTGGGACACTAGGAGACTGGGACACTGAGGGACTGGGAGACTGGGACACAGAGACTGGAACACTGGGAGACTGGGACACTGAGAGACTGGAACACTAGGAGACTGGGACACTGGGAGACTGGAACACTGAGAGACTGGCACACTGAGAGACATGGACACTGAGACTGGGACACTGAGCGACTGGGACAAGGAGAGACCGAAACACTGGGAGACAGGGACAATGGGAGACTGGGACACTGTGAGACTGGGACACTGAGAGACTGGGACACGGAGACTGGGACACTGGGAGACTGGAACACTGAGAGACTGGAACACTGAGAGACCGGAACACTGAGAGACTGAGACACTGGGAGACTGGGACACTGCGAGACTGGGATACTGAGAGACTGGGACACTGGGAGACTGGGACACTGAGAGACTGGGACACTGAGAGACTGGGACACTGGGAGACTGGGACACTGAGACTGGAACACTGGGAGACTGGGTCACTGAGAGAGTGGGACACTGGGAGACTGGGACACTGAGAGACTGGGACACTGAGCCAGGGACACTGAGAGACTGGGACACTGGGAGACGAGGACACTGGGAGACAGGGGCTCTGGGAGACTGGAAAACTGGGAGACAGGGACACTGGGACACTGGAACACTGGGAAACTGGGACACTGGGAGACTGGGACACTGAGAGACTGGGACACTGAGACTGGTACACTGGGAGACTGGGACACTGGGAGACTGGGACATTGAGAGACTGGGACACTGAGAGACTGAGACACTGGGAGACTGGGACACTGAGAGACTGGGACACTGGGAGACTGGGACACCGGGAGACTGGGACACTGGGAGAGTGGGACACTGAGAGACTGTGACAAGGAGAGACCGGAACACTGGGAGACAGGGACACGGAGAGACTGGGACACTGAGAGACTGGAACACTGAGAGACTGGGACACTGAGAGACTGAGACACTGGGAGACTGGGACACTGAGAGACTGGGACACTGGGAGACTGGGACACCGGGAGACTGGGACACTGGGAGAGTGGGACACGGAGAGACTGTGACAAGGAGAGACCGGAACACTGGGAGACAGGGACACGGAGAGACTGGGACACTGAGAGACTGGAACACTGAGAGACTGGGACACTGAGAGACTGAGACACTGGGAGACTGGGACACTGAGAGACTGGGACACTGGGAGACTGGGACACCGGGAGACTGGGACACTGGGAGAGTGGGACACGGAGAGACTGGGGCACGGAGAGACTGGAACAATGGGAGAATGGGACACTGAGAGACTGGGACACTGAGAGACTGGGACACGGAGAGACTTGAACACTGGGAGACTGGGACACTGAGAGAAAGGGACACTGGGAGACTGGAGCACTGGGAAACTGGGACACTGGGAGACTGGGACACTGAGAGATTGGGACACTGGGAGACTCGGACACTGAGAGACTGGGACACTGAGAGATTGGGACACTGAGAGACTGGGACACTGGGAGACTAGGAAACTGGGAGACAGGGACACTGGGAGACTGGAATACTGGGAGACAGGAACACTGGGAGACTTGGACACGGAGACTGGGACACTGGGAGACTAAGACACTGGGAGACTGGGCCACGGAGAGACTGGGACACTGAGAGACTGGGACACTGGGAGACAGGGGCACTGGGAGAATGGGAATCTGGGAGACTGGGACACTGGGAGACAGGGACACTGAGAGACTGGGACACGGAGACTGGAACACTGAGAGACTGGGACACTGGGAGATTGGGTCACGGAGACACTGGAACACTGAAAGACTGGGATACTGGGTGACTGGGACACAGAGAGACTGTGACACTGAGAGACTGAGACACTGAGAGACTGGGACACTGGGAGACTGGGAAACTAGGAGACTGGGACAATGAGACACTGGGACACTGAGAGACTCGGACACTGGGAGACTGGGAAACTAGGAGACTGGGAAACTGGGAGACCGTGACACTGGGAGACTGGGACACTGAGAGACTGGGACAATGGGAGACTGGGACACTGGGAGACTGAGACACTTAGAGACTGGGACACTGGGAGACTGGGACACTGAGAGACAGGGACACTGGGAGACTAGGACACTGGGAGACAGGGACACTGGGAGACTGGAATACTGAGAGACAGGGACACTGGGAGACTGGGTCACTAAGAGACTGGGACACTGAGACTGGGACACTGGAGACTGGGACACTGAGAGACTGGGAAACTGGGAGACTTGGACACTGGGAGACTGGGACACTGTGAGACTGGGACGCTGGGTGACTGGGAAACGGAGACTGGGACACTGAGATATTGGAACACTGGGAGACTGGGAAACTGAGAGACTGGGACATTGAGAGACTGGGAAACTAGGAGACTGGAACACTGGGAGACTAGGATACTGGGAGACAGGGACTCTGGGAGACTGGGAAACTAGGGGACTGGAACAATGGGAGACTAGGACACTGGGAAACAGGGAAACTGGGAGACTGGAATACTGGTAGACAGGGACACTGGGAGACATGAACACTGGGAAACTTGGACACTGGGAGACTGGGACACTCAGACTGGGACACTGGGAGACTGGGACACTGAGAGACTGGGACATTGGAAGACTGGGACACTGAGACTGGGACACTGGGAGACTGGGACACTGAGAGACTGGGACACTGAGAGACTGGGACACTGAGACTGGGACACTGAGAGACTGGGACACTGTGAGACGAGGACACTGGGAGACAGGGGCTCTGGGAGACTGGAAAACTGGGAGACAGGGACACTGGGAGACTGGAAAACTGGGAAACTGGGACACTGGGAGACTGGGACACTGAGAGACTGGGACACTGAGACAGGGACACTGGGACACTGGGAGACTGGGACACTGGGAGACTGGGACATTGAGAGACCGGAACACTGAGAGACAGGGACACTAGGAGACTGGAACACGGAGAGACTGTGACAAGGAGAGACCGGAACACTGGGAGACAGGGACACGGAGAGACTGGGACACTGAGAGACTGGGACACTGGGAGACGGGGACACTGGGAGACTGGGACACTGGGAGACTGGGACAATGGGAGACTGGGACACTGAGAGAATGGGACACTGATAGATTGGGACACTGAGAGACTGGGACACTGGGAGACTGGGACACTGAGAGACTGTGACACTGGGAGACTGGGACACTGAGAGACTGGGACATTAGGAGACTGGGACACTGAGAGACTGGGACACTGGGAGACTGGGACACTGAGACTGGAACACTGGGAGACTGGGATACTGAGAGACTGTGATACTGGGAGCCTGGGACACTGAGAGACAGAGAGACTAGGAGACTGGAACACTGAGAGACTGGGATAAGGAGAGACCGGAACAATATGAGACAGGGACACGGAGAGACTGGGACACTGAGAGACTGGGACAATGGGAGACTTGGACAATGGGAGACTGCGACACTGAGAGACTGGGACACGGAGACTGGGACAATGGGAGACTGGAACACTGAGAGACTGGGACACTGGGAGACTGGGACACTGAGAGACTGGGACACGGAGATACCAGAACAGTGGATGACAGGGACACTGATAGACTGGGACACTGAGAGACTGGGACACTGAGAGACTGGGACACAGGGAGAGTGGGACACGGAGAGACTGGGACACTGGGAGACTGGGACACTGAGAGACTGGGACACTGAGAGACTGGGACACTGGGATACTGGAACACTGGGAGACAGGAACGCTGAGAGTCTGGGTCACGGATACTGGAACACTGAGAGACTGGGACACTGAGAGAAAGGGACACTGGGAGACTGGAACACTGGGAAACTGGGACACTGGGAGACTGGGACACTGAGAGATTGGGACACCTGGAGACTGGGACACTGAGAGACTGGGACACTGAGAGACTGGGACACTGAGAGACTAGGAAACTGGGAGACAGGGACACTGGGAGACTGGAATACTGGGAGACAGGGACACTGGGAGACTCGGACACGGAGACTGGGACACTGGGAGACTAAGACACTGGGAGACTGGGCCACGGAGAGACTGGGACACTGAGAGACTGGGACACTGGGAGACAGGGACACTGGGAGAATGGGAATCTGGGAGACTGGGACACTGGGAGACAGGGACACTGAGAGACTGGGACACGGAGACTGGAACACTGAGAGACTGGTACACTGGGAGATTGGGTCACGGAGACACTGGAAGACTGAGAGACTGGGATACTGGGAGACTGGGACACAGAGAGACTGGGACACTGAGAGACTGAGACACTGAGAGACTGGTACACTGGGAGACTGGGACACTGAGAGACTGGGACACTGGGAGACTGGGACACTGGGAGCCTGGGACACGGAGACTGGAACACTGGGAGACTGTGACACTGGGAGACTGGGACACTGAGACTGGGACACTGAGAGACTTGGACAATGAGAGACTGGGACACTGGGAGACTGGGACACTGAGAGACTGGAACACTGGGAGACTGGGACACTGGGAGACTGGGACACCTAGAGACTGGGACACTGGGAGACTGGGACACTGAGAGACTGGGACACTGAGAGACTGGGACAGTGGGAGACTGGAACACTGGGAGACTGGGACACTGGGATACTGGGTCTCTGGGAGACTGGAACACTGGGAGACAGGGACACTGAGGGTCTGGGACACGGATACTGGATCACTGAGAGACTGGGACACTGAGAGACTGGGACACGGAGAGACTGGAACACTGGGAGACAGGAACACTGGGAGACTGGAAAACTGAGTCTGGGACACTGGGATACTGGGACACTGGGAGACTGGAACACTGAGAGACTGGGACACTAGAACACTGGGACACTGAGAGACTGGGACACTGAGAGACTGGGACACTGAGAGAATGGGACACTAGGAGACTGCGACACTGAGGGACTGGGAGACTGGGACACTCAGACTGGAACACTGGGAGACTGGGACACTGAGAGACTGGAACTCTAGGAGACTGGGACACTGGGAGACTGGAACACTGAGAGACTGGGACACTGAGAGACTGGGACACTGAGACTGGGACACTTAGAGACTGGGACAAGGAGAGACCGAAACACTGGGAGACAGGGACACTGGGAGACTGGGACACTGTGAGACTGGGACACTGAGAGACTGGGACATGGAGACTGGGACACTGGGAGACTGGAACACTGAGAGACTGGAACACTGAGAGACTGGGACACTGAGAGACTGGGACACTGGGAGACTGGGACACTGAGAGACTGGGACACTGGGAGACTGGGACACTGGGAGACTGGGACACTGGGAGAGTGGGACACGGAGAGACTGGGGCAGGGAGAGACTGGAACACTGGGAGAATGGGACACTGAGAGACTGGGACACTGAGAGACTGGGACACGGAGAGACTTGAACACTAGGAGACTGGGACACTGAGAGAAAGGGACACTGGGAGACTGGAACACTGGGAAACTGGGACACTGGGAGACTGGGACACTGAGAGATTGGGACACTGGGAGACTGGGACACTGAGAGACTGGGACACTGAGAGACTGGGACACTGAGAGGCTAGGAAACTGGGAGACAGGGACACTGGGAGACTGGAATACTGGGAGACAGGGACACTGGTAGACTCGGACACGGAGACTGGGACACTGGGAGACTAAGACACTGGGAGACTGGGCCACGGAGAGACTGGGACACTGAGAGACTGGGACACTGGGAGACAGGGACACTGGGAGAATGGGAATCTGGGAGACTGGGACACTGGGAGACAGGGACACTGAGAGACTGGGACACGGAGACTTGAACACTGAGAGACTGGGACACTGGGAGATTGGGTCACGGAGACACTGGAAGACTGAGAGACTGGGATACTGGGAGACTGGGACACAGAGAGACTGTGACACTGAGAGACTGAGACACTGAGAGACTGGTACACTGGGAGACTGGGACACTGAGAGACTGGGACACTGGGAGACTGGGAAACTAGGAGACTGGGACACTGAGAGACTGGGACACTGGGAGACTGGGAAACTAGGAGACTGGGAAACTGGGAGACTGTGACACTGGGAGACTGGGACACTGAGAGACTGGGACACGGAGACTGGGACAATGGGAGACTGGGACACTGGGAGACTGGGACACTTAGAGACTGGGACACTGGGAGACTGGGACACTGAGAGACTGGGACACTGAGAGACTGGGACACGGAGACTGGGACAATGGGAGACTGGGACACTGGGAGACTGAGACACTTAGAGACTGGGACACTGGGAGACTGGGACACTGGGAGACTGGGACACTGAGAGACTGGGACACGGGGAGACTAGGACACTGGGAGACAGGGACACTGGGAGACTGGAATACTGAGAGACAGGGACACTGGGAGACTGGGACACTAAGAGACTGGGACACTGAGACTGGGTCACTGGGAGACTGGGACACTGAGAGACTGGGAAACTGGGAGACTTGGACACTGGGAGACTGGGACACTGTGAGACTGGGACGCTGGGTGACTGGGAAACGGAGACTGGGACACTGAGAGACTGGAACACTGGGTGAATGGGACACCGAGAGACAGGGACACTGTGAGACTGGGACACTGGGAGACTGGGAAACTGAGAGACTGGGACATTGAGAGACTGGGAAACTAGGAGACTGGAACACTGGGAGACTAGGATACTGGGACAGGGACTCTGGGAGACTGGGAAACTAGGGGACTGGAACAATGGGAGACTAGGACACTGGTAGACAGGGAAACTGGGAGACTGGAATACTGGTAGACAGGGACACTGGGAGACATGAACACTGGGAAACCTGGACACTGGGAGACTGGGACACTCAGACTGGGACACTGGGAGACTGGGACACTGAGAGACTGGGACACTGGAAGACTGGGACACTGAGACTGGGACACTGGGAGACTGGGACACTGAGAGACTGGGACACTGGGAGACTGGGACACGGAGACTGGGACCCTGGGAGACTGGGACACTGGGAGACTGGGACACGGAGAGACTGGGACACTGAGAGACTGGGACACTGGGAGACTGGGACACTGAGAGACTGGGACACTGAGAGTGGGACACTGAGAGACTGGGACACTGTGAGACTGGGACACTAAGAGACTGGGACACTGAGACTGGGACACTGGGAGACTGGGACACTGAGAGACTGGGACACTGGGAGACTTTGACACTGAGACTGGGACACTGGGAGACTGGGACACTGAGAGACTGGGACACTGGGAGACTGGGACACGGAGACTGGGACACTGGGAGACTGGGACGCTGGGAGACTGGGACACGGAGAGACTGGGACACTGAGAGACGGGGACACTGAGAGACTGGGACACTGAGACTGGGACACTGAGAGACTGGGACACTGGGAAACATGGACACTGGGAGACTGGGACTCTGGGAGACTCGGACACTGAGAGACTGGGACACTGGGAGACGAGGACACTGGGAGACAGGGACTCTGGGAGACTGGAAAATTGGGAGACAGGGACACTGGGAGACTGGAACACTGGGAAACTGGGACACTGGGAGACTGGGCCACTGAGAGACTAAGACACTGAGACTGGGACACTGGGAGACTGGGACACTGTGAGACTTGGACACTGGGTGACTGGGACACTGAGAGACTGGGACACTGAGAGACTGGGACACTGAGAGACTGGGACATTGAGAGACCGGAACACTGAGAGACTGGGACACTGAGAGATTAGGACACTGCGAGACTGGGATACTGAAAGACTGGGACACTGGGAGACTGGGACACTGAGAGACTGGGACACTGAGAGACTGGGACACTGGGAGACTGGGACACTGAGACTGGAACACTGGGAGACTGGGACACTGAGAGAGTGGGACACTGGGAGACTGGGACACTGAGAGACAGGGACACTAGGAGACTGGAAAACTGAGAGACTGGGACAACGAGAGACCGGAACACTGGGAGACAGGGACAAGGAGAGACTGGGACACTGGGAGACTGGGACACTGGGACACTGGAACACTGGGAAACTGGGACACTGGGAGACTGGGACACTGAGAGACTGGGACACTGAGACTGGTACACTGGGAGACTGGGACACTGGGAGACTGGGACATTGAGAGACTGGGACACTGAGAGACTCAGACACTGGGAGACTGGGACACTGAGAGACTGGGACACTGGGAGACTGGGACACCGGGAGACTGGGACACTGGGAGAGTGGGACACTGAGAGACTGTGACAAGGAGAGACCGGAACACTGGGAGACAGGGACACGGAGAGACTGGGACACTGAGAGACTGGAACACTGAGAGACTGGGACACTGAGAGACTGAGACACTGGGAGACTGGGACACTGAGAGACTGGGACACTGGGAGACTGGGACACCGGGAGACTGGGACACTGGGAGAGTGGGACACGGAGAGACTGTGACAAGGAGAGACCGGAACACTGGGAGACAGGGACACGGAGAGACTGGGACACTGAGAGACTGGAACACTGAGAGACTGGGACACTGAGAGACTGAGACACTGGGAGACTGGGACACTGAGAGACTGGGACACTGGGAGACTGGGACACCGGGAGACTGGGACACTGGGAGAGTGGGACACGGAGAGACTGGGGCACGGAGAGACTGGAACAATGGGAGAATGGGACACTGAGAGACTGGGACACTGAGAGACTGGGACACGGAGAGACTTGAACACTGGGAGACTGGGACACTGAGAGAAAGGGACACTGGGAGACTGGAGCACTGGGAAACTGGGACACTGGGAGACTGGGACACTGAGAGATTGGGACACTGGGAGACTGGGACACTGAGAGACTGGGACACTGAGAGATTGGGACACTGAGAGACTGGGACACTGGGAGACTAGGAAACTGGGAGACAGGGACACTGGGAGACTGGAATACTGGGAGACAGGAACACTGGGAGACTTGGACACGGAGACTGGGACACTGGGAGACTAAGACACTGGGAGACTGGGCCACGGAGAGACTGGGACAATGGGATACTGGGACACTGGGAGACTGGGACACTGAGAGATTGGGACAATGGGATACTGGGACACTGGGAGACTGGAACACTGAGAGACTGGGACACTAGAACACTGGGACACTGAGAGACTGGGACACTGAGAGACTGGGACACTGAGAGACTGGGACATTGAGAGACTGGGACACTAGGAGACTGGGACACTGAGGGACTGGGAGACTGGGACACAGAGACTGGAACACTGGGAGACTGGGACACTGAGAGACTGGAACACTAGGAGACTGGGACACTGGGAGACTGGAACACTGAGAGACTGGCACACTGAGAGACATGGACACTGAGACTGGGACACTGAGCGACTGGGACAAGGAGAGACCGAAACACTGGGAGACAGGGACAATGGGAGACTGGGACACTGTGAGACTGGGACACTGAGAGACTGGGACACGGAGACTGGGACACTGGGAGACTGGAACACTGAGAGACTGGAACACTGAGAGACCGGAACACTGAGAGACTGGGACACTGAGAGACTGGGACACTGCGAGACTGGGATACTGAGAGACTGGGACACTGGGAGACTGGGACACTGAGAGACTGGGACACTGAGAGACTGGGACACTGGGAGACTGGGACACTGAGACTGGAACACTGGGAGACTGGGTCACTGAGAGAGTGGGACACTGGGAGACTGGGACACTGAGAGACTGGGACACTGAGCCAGGGACACTGAGAGACTGGGACACTGGGAGACGAGGACACTGGGAGACAGGGGCTCTGGGAGACTGGAAAACTGGGAGACAGGGACACTGGGACACTGGAACACTGGGAAACTGGGACACTGGGAGACTGGGACACTGAGAGACTGGGACACTGAGACTGGTACACTGGGAGACTGGGACACTGGGAGACTGGGACATTGAGAGACTGGGACACTGAGAGACTGAGACACTGGGAGACTGGGACACTGAGAGACTGGGACACTGGGAGACTGGGACACCGGGAGACTGGGACACTGGGAGAGTGGGACACTGAGAGACTGTGACAAGGAGAGACCGGAACACTGGGAGACAGGGACACGGAGAGACTGGGACACTGAGAGACTGGAACACTGAGAGACTGGGACACTGAGAGACTGAGACACTGGGAGACTGGGACACTGAGAGACTGGGACACTGGGAGACTGGGACACCGGGAGACTGGGACACTGGGAGAGTGGGACACGGAGAGACTGTGACAAGGAGAGACCGGAACACTGGGAGACAGGGACACGGAGAGACTGGGACACTGAGAGACTGGAACACTGAGAGACTGGGACACTGAGAGACTGAGACACTGGGAGACTGGGACACTGAGAGACTGGGACACTGGGAGACTGGGACACCGGGAGACTGGGACACTGGGAGAGTGGGACACGGAGAGACTGGGGCACGGAGAGACTGGAACAATGGGAGAATGGGACACTGAGAGACTGGGACACTGAGAGACTGGGACACGGAGAGACTTGAACACTGGGAGACTGGGACACTGAGAGAAAGGGACACTGGGAGACTGGAGCACTGGGAAACTGGGACACTGGGAGACTGGGACACTGAGAGATTGGGACACTGGGAGACTCGGACACTGAGAGACTGGGACACTGAGAGATTGGGACACTGAGAGACTGGGACACTGGGAGACTAGGAAACTGGGAGACAGGGACACTGGGAGACTGGAATACTGGGAGACAGGAACACTGGGAGACTTGGACACGGAGACTGGGACACTGGGAGACTAAGACACTGGGAGACTGGGCCACGGAGAGACTGGGACACTGAGAGACTGGGACACTGGGAGACTGGGACACTGAGAGACTGTGACACTGGGAGACTGGGACACTGAGAGACTGGGACATTAGGAGACTGGGACACTGAGAGACTGGGACACTGGGAGACTGGGACACTGAGACTGGAACACTGGGAGACTGGGATACTGAGAGACTGTGATACTGGGAGCCTGGGACACTGAGAGACAGAGAGACTAGGAGACTGGAACACTGAGAGACTGGGATAAGGAGAGACCGGAACAATATGAGACAGGGACACGGAGAGACTGGGACACTGAGAGACTGGGACAATGGGAGACTTGGACAATGGGAGACTGCGACACTGAGAGACTGGGACACGGAGACTGGGACAATGGGAGACTGGAACACTGAGAGACTGGGACACTGGGAGACTGGGACACTGAGAGACTGGGACACGGAGATACCAGAACAGTGGATGACAGGGACACTGATAGACTGGGACACTGAGAGACTGGGACACTGAGAGACTGGGACACAGGGAGAGTGGGACACGGAGAGACTGGGACACTGGGAGACTGGGACACTGAGAGACTGGGACACTGAGAGACTGGGACACTGGGATACTGGAACACTGGGAGACAGGAACGCTGAGAGTCTGGGTCACGGATACTGGAACACTGAGAGACTGGGACACTGAGAGAAAGGGACACTGGGAGACTGGAACACTGGGAAACTGGGACACTGGGAGACTGGGACACTGAGAGATTGGGACACCTGGAGACTGGGACACTGAGAGACTGGGACACTGAGAGACTGGGACACTGAGAGACTAGGAAACTGGGAGACAGGGACACTGGGAGACTGGAATACTGGGAGACAGGGACACTGGGAGACTCGGACACGGAGACTGGGACACTGGGAGACTAAGACACTGGGAGACTGGGCCACGGAGAGACTGGGACACTGAGAGACTGGGACACTGGGAGACAGGGACACTGGGAGAATGGGAATCTGGGAGACTGGGACACTGGGAGACAGGGACACTGAGAGACTGGGACACGGAGACTGGAACACTGAGAGACTGGTACACTGGGAGATTGGGTCACGGAGACACTGGAAGACTGAGAGACTGGGATACTGGGAGACTGGGACACAGAGAGACTGGGACACTGAGAGACTGAGACACTGAGAGACTGGTACACTGGGAGACTGGGACACTGAGAGACTGGGACACTGGGAGACTGGGACACTGGGAGCCTGGGACACGGAGACTGGAACACTGGGAGACTGTGACACTGGGAGACTGGGACACTGAGACTGGGACACTGAGAGACTTGGACAATGAGAGACTGGGACACTGGGAGACTGGGACACTGAGAGACTGGAACACTGGGAGACTGGGACACTGGGAGACTGGGACACCTAGAGACTGGGACACTGGGAGACTGGGACACTGAGAGACTGGGACACTGAGAGACTGGGACAGTGGGAGACTGGAACACTGGGAGACTGGGACACTGGGATACTGGGTCTCTGGGAGACTGGAACACTGGGAGACAGGGACACTGAGGGTCTGGGACACGGATACTGGATCACTGAGAGACTGGGACACTGAGAGACTGGGACACGGAGAGACTGGAACACTGGGAGACAGGAACACTGGGAGACTGGAAAACTGAGTCTGGGACACTGGGATACTGGGACACTGGGAGACTGGAACACTGAGAGACTGGGACACTAGAACACTGGGACACTGAGAGACTGGGACACTGAGAGACTGGGACACTGAGAGAATGGGACACTAGGAGACTGCGACACTGAGGGACTGGGAGACTGGGACACTCAGACTGGAACACTGGGAGACTGGGACACTGAGAGACTGGAACTCTAGGAGACTGGGACACTGGGAGACTGGAACACTGAGAGACTGGGACACTGAGAGACTGGGACACTGAGACTGGGACACTTAGAGACTGGGACAAGGAGAGACCGAAACACTGGGAGACAGGGACACTGGGAGACTGGGACACTGTGAGACTGGGACACTGAGAGACTGGAACACTGAGAGACTGGGACACTGAGAGACTGGGACACTGGGAGACTGGGACACTGAGAGACTGGGACACTGGGAGACTGGGACACTGGGAGACTGGGACACTGGGAGAGTGGGACACGGAGAGACTGGGGCAGGGAGAGACTGGAACACTGGGAGAATGGGACACTGAGAGACTGGGACACTGAGAGACTGGGACACGGAGAGACTTGAACACTAGGAGACTGGGACACTGAGAGAAAGGGACACTGGGAGACTGGAACACTGGGAAACTGGGACACTGGGAGACTGGGACACTGAGAGATTGGGACACTGGGAGACTGGGACACTGAGAGACTGGGACACTGAGAGACTGGGACACTGAGAGGCTAGGAAACTGGGAGACAGGGACACTGGGAGACTGGAATACTGGGAGACAGGGACACTGGTAGACTCGGACACGGAGACTGGGACACTGGGAGACTAAGACACTGGGAGACTGGGCCACGGAGAGACTGGGACACTGAGAGACTGGGACACTGGGAGACAGGGACACTGGGAGAATGGGAATCTGGGAGACTGGGACACTGGGAGACAGGGACACTGAGAGACTGGGACACGGAGACTTGAACACTGAGAGACTGGGACACTGGGAGATTGGGTCACGGAGACACTGGAAGACTGAGAGACTGGGATACTGGGAGACTGGGACACAGAGAGACTGTGACACTGAGAGACTGAGACACTGAGAGACTGGTACACTGGGAGACTGGGACACTGAGAGACTGGGACACTGGGAGACTGGGAAACTAGGAGACTGGGACACTGAGAGACTGGGACACTGGGAGACTGGGAAACTAGGAGACTGGGAAACTGGGAGACTGTGACACTGGGAGACTGGGACACTGAGAGACTGGGACACGGAGACTGGGACAATGGGAGACTGGGACACTGGGAGACTGGGACACTTAGAGACTGGGACACTGGGAGACTGGGACACTGAGAGACTGGGACACTGAGAGACTGGGACACGGAGACTGGGACAATGGGAGACTGGGACACTGGGAGACTGAGACACTTAGAGACTGGGACACTGGGAGACTGGGACACTGGGAGACTGGGACACTGAGAGACTGGGACACTGGGAGACTAGGACACTGGGAGACAGGGACACTGGGAGACTGGAATACTGAGAGACAGGGACACTGGGAGACTGGGACACTAAGAGACTGGGACACTGAGACTGGGTCACTGGGAGACTGGGACACTGAGAGACTGGGAAACTGGGAGACTTGGACACTGGGAGACTGGGACACTGTGAGACTGGGACGCTGGGTGACTGGGAAACGGAGACTGGGACACTGAGAGACTGGAACACTGGGTGAATGGGACACCGAGAGACAGGGACACTGTGAGACTGGGACACTGGGAGACTGGGAAACTGAGAGACTGGGACATTGAGAGACTGGGAAACTAGGAGACTGGAACACTGGGAGACTAGGATACTGGGACAGGGACTCTGGGAGACTGGGAAACTAGGGGACTGGAACAATGGGAGACTAGGACACTGGTAGACAGGGAAACTGGGAGACTGGAATACTGGTAGACAGGGACACTGGGAGACATGAACACTGGGAAACCTGGACACTGGGAGACTGGGACACTCAGACTGGGACACTGGGAGACTGGGACACTGAGAGACTGGGACACTGGAAGACTGGGACACTGAGACTGGGACACTGGGAGACTGGGACACTGAGAGACTGGGACACTGGGAGACTGGGACACGGAGACTGGGACCCTGGGAGACTGGGACACTGGGAGACTGGGACACGGAGAGACTGGGACACTGAGAGACTGGGACACTGGGAGACTGGGACACTGAGAGACTGGGACACTGAGAGTGGGACACTGAGAGACTGGGACACTGTGAGACTGGGACACTAAGAGACTGGGACACTGAGACTGGGACACTGGGAGACTGGGACACTGAGAGACTGGGACACTGGGAGACTTTGACACTGAGACTGGGACACTGGGAGACTGGGACACTGAGAGACTGGGACACTGGGAGACTGGGACACGGAGACTGGGACACTGGGAGACTGGGACGCTGGGAGACTGGGACACGGAGAGACTGGGACACTGAGAGACGGGGACACTGAGAGACTGGGACACTGAGACTGGGACACTGAGAGACTGGGACACTGGGAAACATGGACACTGGGAGACTGGGACTCTGGGAGACTCGGACACTGAGAGACTGGGACACTGGGAGACGAGGACACTGGGAGACAGGGACTCTGGGAGACTGGAAAATTGGGAGACAGGGACACTGGGAGACTGGAACACTGGGAAACTGGGACACTGGGAGACTGGGACACTGAGAGACTAAGACACTGAGACTGGGACACTGGGAGACTGGGACACTGTGAGACTTGGACACTGGGTGACTGGGACACTGAGAGACTGGGACACTGAGAGACTGGGACACTGAGAGACTGGGACATTGAGAGACCGGAACACTGAGAGACTGGGACACTGAGAGATTAGGACACTGCGAGACTGGGATACTGAAAGACTGGGACACTGGGAGACTGGGACACTGAGAGACTGGGACACTGAGAGACTGGGACACTGGGAGACTGGGACACTGAGACTGGAACACTGGGAGACTGGGACACTGAGAGAGTGGGACACTGGGAGACTGGGACACTGAGAGACAGGGACACTAGGAGACTGGAAAACTGAGAGACTGGGACAACGAGAGACCGGAACACTGGGAGACAGGGACAAGGAGAGACTGGGACACTGGGAGACTGGGACACTGAGAGACTGGGACACTGAGAGACTGGGACAGTGGGAGACTGGAACACTGGGAGACTGGGACACTGGGAGACTGGTTCTCTGGGAGACTGGAACACTGGGAGACTTGGACACTGAGAGTCTGGGTCACGGATACTGGAACACTGAGAGACTGGGACACTGAGAGACTCGGACACGGAGAGACTGGAACACTGGGAAACAGGGACACTGGGAGACTGGAAAACTGAGACTGGGACACTGGGATACTGGGACACTGGGAGACTGGAACACTGAGAGACTGGGACACTAGAACTCTGGGACACTGAGAGACTGGGACAATGAGAGACTGGGACATTGAGAGACTGGGACACTAGGAGACTGGGACACTGAGGGACTGGGAGACTGGGACACTGAGACTGGAACACTGGGAGACTGGGACACTGAGAGACTGGAACACTAGGAGACTGGGACACTGGGAGACTGGAACACTGAGAGACTGGCACACTGAGAGACAGGGTCACTGGGAGACTGGGACACTGTGAGACTGGGACACTGAGAGACTGGGACATGGAGACTGGGACACTGGGAGATTGGAACACTGAGAGACTGGAACACTCAGAGACTGGGACACTGAGAGACTGGGACACTGGGAGACTGGGACACTGAGAGACTGGGACACTGGGAGACTGGGACACTGGGAGACTGGGACACTGGGAGAGTGGACACGGAGAGACTGGGGCACGGAGAGACTGGAACACTGGGAGAATGGGACACTGAGAGACTGGGACACTGAGAGACTGGGACACGGAGAGACTTGAACACTGGGAGACTGGGACACGGAGACTGTGACAATGGGAGACTGGGACACTGGGAGACTGAGACACTTAGAGACTGGGACACTGGGAGACTGGGACACTGGGAGACTGGGACACTGAGAGACTGGGACACTGGGAGACTAGGACACTGGGAGACAGGGACACTGGGAGATGGAATACTGAGAGACAGGGACACTGGGAGACTGGGACACTAAGAGACTGGGACACTGAGACTGGGTCACTGGGAGACTGGGACACTGAGAGACTGGGAAACTGGGAGACTTGGACACTGGGAGACTGGGACACTGTGAGACTGGGACGCTGGGTGACTGGGACACGGAGACTGGGACACTGAGAGACTGGAACACTGGGTGAATGGGACACCGAGAGACAGGGACACTGGGAGACTGGGACACTGGGAGACTGGGAAACGAGGAGACTGGAACACTGGGAGACTGGGAAACTGAGAGACTGGGACATTGAGAGACTGGGAAACTAGGAGACTGGAACACTGGGAGACTAGGATACTGGGAGACAGGGACTCTGGGAGACTGGGAAACTAGGGGACTGGAACAATGGGAGACTAGGACACTGGTAGACAGGGAAACTGGGAGACTGGAATACTGGTAGACAGGGACACTGGGAGACATGAACACTGGGAAACCTGGACACTGGGAGACTGGGACACTCAGACTGGGACACTGGGAGACTGGGACACTGAGAGACTGGGACACTGGAAGACTGGGACACTGAGACTGGGACACTGGGAGACTGGGACACTGAGAGACTGGGACACTGGGAGACTGGGACACGGAGACTGGGACAATGGGAGACTGGGACACTGGGAGACTGGGACACGGAGAGACTGGGACACTGAGAGACTGGGACACTGGGAGACTGGGACACTGAGAGACTGGGACACTGAGACTGGGACACTGAGAGACTGGGACACTGGGAGACTGGGACACTAAGAGACTGGGACACTGAGACTGGGACTTTGGGAAACTGGGACACTGAGAGACTGGGAAACTGGGAGACTTGGACACTGGGAGACTGGTACACTGGGAGACTGGGACGCTGGGTGACTGGGACACTGAGATTCTGGTAAACTTAGAGACGGGAACACTGGGAGACTGGGACACTGGGAGACTGGGTCTCTGGGAGACTGGAACACTGGGAGACTTGGACACTGAGAGTCTGGGTCACGGATACTGGAACACTGAGAGACTGGGACACTGAGAGACTCGGACACGGAGAGACTGGAACACTGGGAAACAGGGACACTTGGAGACTGGAAAACTGAGACTGGGACACTGGGATACTGGGACACTGGGAGACTGGAACACTGAGAGACTGGGACATTGAGACTGGGACACTGAGAGACTGGGACAAGGAGAGACCGAAACACTGGGAGACAGGGACACTGGGAGACTGGGACACTGTGAGACTGGGACACTGAGAGACTGGGACACGGAGACTGGGACACTGGGAGACTGGAACACTGAGAGACTGGAACACTGAGAGTCCGGAACACTGGGAGACTGGGACACTGAGAGACTGGAACACTGAGAGACTGGGACAAGGAGAGACCGAAACACTGGGAGACAGGGACACTGGGAGACTGGGACACTGTGAGACTGGGACACTGGGAGACTGGAACACTGAGAGACTGGAACACTGAGAGACCGGAACACTGAGAGACTGGGACACTGAGAGACTGGAACACTGAGAGACTGGGACAAGGAAAGACCGAAACACTGGGAGACTGGGACACTGAGACTGGAACACTGGGAGACTGGGACACTGAGAGAGTGGGACACTGGGAGACTGGGACACTGAGAGACAGGGACACTAGGAGACTGGAACCCTGAGAGACTGGGACAACGAGAGACCGGAACACTGGGAGACAGGGACACGGAGAGACTGGGACACTGGGAGACTGGGACACTGGGAGACTGGGACACTGGGAGACTGGGACAATGGGAGACTGGGACACTGAGTGAATGGGACAATGAGAGACTGAGACACTGGGAGACTGGGCCACTGAGAGACTGGGACACTAGGAGACTGGGACACTGAGAGACTGGGACACTGGGAGACTGGGACACTGAGACTGGAACACTGGGAGACTGGGACACTGAGAGACTGGGATACTGGGAGACTGGGACACTGAGACTGGAACACTGGGAGACTGGGACACTGAGAGACTGGGACACTGGGAGACTGGGACACTGAGAGACAGGGACACTAGGAGACTGGAACACTGAGAGACTGGGACAACGAGAGACCGGAACACTGGGAGACAGGGACATGGAGAGACTGGGACACTGGGAGACTGGGAAACTGGGAGACTGGGACACTGGGAGACTGGGACACTGGGAGACTGGGACAATGGGAGACTGGGACACTGAGTGAATGGGACAATGAGAGACTGAGACACTGTGAGACTGGGACACTGAGAGACTGGGACACTAGGAGACTGGGACACTGAGAGACTCGGACACTGGGAGACTGGGACACTGAGACTGGAACACTGGGAGACTGGGACACTGAGAGACTGGGATACTGGGAGACTGGGACACTGAGAGACAGCGAGACTAGGAGACTGGGACACTGAGAGACTGGGACAAGGAGAGACCGGAACAATGGGGGACAGGGACACGGAGAGACTGGGACACTGAGAGACTGGGACACTGGGAGGCTTGGACAATGGGAGACTGGGACACAGAGAGACTGGGACACGGAGACTGGGACAATGGGAGACTGGAACACTGAGAGACTGGGACACTGGGAGACTGGGACACTGAGAGACTGGGAGACGGAGATACCAGAACAGTAGAAGACAGGGACACTGAGAGACTGGGACACTGAGAGACTGGGACACTGGGAGACTGGGACACTGGGAGACTGGGACACTGGGAGAGTGGGACACTGAGACTGGATCACTGGTAGACTGGGACACTGAGAGACCTGGACACTGGGAGACAGGGAAATTGGGAGACAGGGACACTGGGAAACTGGGACACTGAGACTGGGACACTGGGAGACTGGGACACTGAGAGACCTGGACACTGGGAGACAGGGAAATTGGGAGACAGGGACACTGGGAAACTGGGACACTGAGACTGGGACACTGGGAGACTGGGACACTGAGAGACTGGGACACTGGGAGAGTGGGACACTGAGACTGGAACACTGGGAGACAGGGACACTGAGAGACAGGGACACTATGAGACTGGAACACTGAGAGACTGGGACAAGTAGAGACCGGAACACTGGGAGACAGGGACATGGAGAGACTGGGACATCGAGAGACTGGGACACTGGGAGGCTGGGACACTGAGAGACTGGGACACGGAGACTGGGACAATGGGAGACTGGAACACTGAGAGACTGGGACACTGGGAGAGTTGGACACTGAGAGACAGGGACACGGATATACCAGAACACTGGGAGACAGGGACACTGAGAGTCTGGGACACTGGGAGACTGGGACACTGAGAGACTGGGACACGGAGACTGGAACACTGGGAGACTGGGACACTGAGAGACTGGGACACTGAGACTGGGACACTGAGAGACTGGGACAATGAGAGACTGGGACACTGGGAGACTGGGACACTGAGAGACTGGAACACCTGGAGACTGGGACACTGGGAGACTGGGACACTTAGAGACTGGGACACTGGAAGACTGGGACACTGAGAGACTGGGACACTGAGAGACTGGGACAGTGGGAGACTGGAACACTGGGAGACTGGGACACTGGGAGACTGGGTCTCTGGGAGACTGGAACACTGGGAGACAGGGACACTGAGAGTCTGGGTCACGGATACTGGAACACTGAGAGACTGGGACACTGAGAGACTCGGACACGGAGAGACTGGAACACTGGGAGACAGGGACACTGGGAGACTGGAAAACTGAGACTGGGACACTGGGATACTGGGACACTGGGAGACTGTAACACTGAGAGACTGGGACACTAGAACACTGGGACACTGAGAGACTGGGGCACTGAGAGACTGGGACACTGAGAGACTGGGACACTAGGAGACTGGGACACTGAGGGACTGGGAGACTGGGACACTGAGACTGGAACACTGGGAGACTGGGACACTGAGAGACTGGAACACTAGGAGACTGGGACACTGGGAGACTGGGACACTGAGAGACTGGCACACTGAGAGGCTGGGACACTGAGACTGGGACACTGAGAGACTGGGACACTGGGAGACTGGGACACGGAGAGACTGGGACACTGAGAGACTGGGACACTGAGAGACTGGGACACTGAGACTGGGACACTGGGAGACATGGACACTGGGAGACTGGGACTCTGGGAGACTGGGACACTGAGAGACTGGGATACAGGGAGACGAGGACACTGGGAGACAGGGACACTGGGAGACTGGAAAATTGGGAGACAGGGACACTGGGAGACTGGAACACTGGGAAACTGGGAAACTGGGAGACTGGGCCACTGAGAGACTGGGACACTGAGACTGGGACACTGAGAGACTGGGACACTGGGAGACTGGAACACTGGGAGACTTGGACACTGGTTGACTGGGACACTGAGAGACTGGGACACTGAGAGACTGGGACACTGAGAGACTGGGACATTGAGAGACCGTAACACTGAGAGACTGGGACACTGAGAGACTAGGACACTGCGAGACTGGGATATTGAAAGACTGGGACACTGGGAGACTGCGACACTGAGAGACTGGGACACTGAGAGACTGGGACACTGGGAGACTGGGACACTGAGACTGGAACACTGGGAGACTGGGACACTGAGAGAGTGGGACACTGGGAGACTGGGACACTGAGAGACAGGGACACTAGGAGACTGGAACACTGAGAGATTGGGACAACGAGAGGCCGGAACACTGGGAGACAGGGACACGGAGAGACTGGGACACTGGGAGACTGGGACACTGAGAGACTGGGACATTGGGAGACAGGGACACTGGGAGACTGGGACACTGAGAGACAGGGAGACTAGGAGACTGGAACACTGAGAGACTGGGATAAGGAGAGACCGGAACAATGGGAGACAGGGACACGGAGAGACTGGGACACTGAGAGACTGGGACAATGGGAGACTTGGACAATGGGAGACTGCGACACTGAGAGACTGGGACACGGAGACTGGGAAAATGGGAGACTGGAACACTGAGAGAATGGGACACGGAGATACCAGAACAGTGGATGACAGGGACACTGAGAGACTGGGACACTGACAGACTGGGACACTGAGAGACTGGGACAATGGGAGAGTGGGACACTGAGACTGGAACACTGGGAGACAGGGACACTGGGAGACTGGGACACTGAGACTGGGACACAGGGAGACTGGGACACTGAGAGACTGGGACACTGAGAGACGGGAACACTGGGAAACTGGGACACTGAGAGACTGGGACAAGGAGAGGCTGGAACACTGGGAGTCAGGGACACGGAGAGACTGGGACACTGAGAGACTGGGACTCTGGGAGACTGGGACACTGAGAGACTGGGATACTGACAGACTGGGACACTGAGAGACTGGGACACTGGGAGACTGGGACACTGAGAGACAGGGACACTGGGAGACTGGAATACTGGGAGACAGGAGCACTGGGAGACTGGAACACTGGGAAACTGGGACACTGGGAGACTGGGACACTAAGAGACTGGGACACTGAGACTGGGACACTGGGAGACTGGGACACTGAGAGACTGGGAAACTGGGAGACTTGGACACTGGGAGACTGGTACACTGGGAGACTGGGACGCTGGGTGACTGGGACACTGAGATTCTGGTGCACTTAGAGACTGGAACACTGGGAGACTGGGACACTGGTGACTGGGACACTGGGAGACTGGGACACTGAGACTGGGACACTGGGAGACTGGGACACTGAGAGACCTGGACACTGGGAGACAGGGAAATTGGGAGACAGGGACACTGGGAGACTGGGACACTGAGAGACTGGGATACTGACAGACTGGGACACTGAGAGACTGGGACACTGGGAGACTGGGACACTGAGAGACAGGGACACTGGGAGACTGGAATACTGGGAGACAGGAGCACTGGGAGACTGGAACACTGGGAAACTGGGTCACTGGGAGACTGGGACACTAAGAGACTGGGACACTGAGACTGGGACACTGGGAGACTGGGACACTGAGAGACTGGGAAACTGGGTGACTGGGACACTGAGATTCTGGTGCACTTAGAGACTGGAACACTGGGAGACTGGGACACTGGTGACTGGGACACTGGGAGACTGGGACACTGAGACTGGGACACGGGGAGACTGGGACACTGAGAGACCTGGACACTGGGAGACAGGGAAATTGGGAGACAGGGACACTGGGAGACTGGGACACTGAGACTGGTACACTGAGAGATTTGGAGACTGGGACACTGGGACACTGGGAGACTGGGACACTAAGAGACTGGGACATTGAGAGACTGGGAAACTAGGAGACTGGAACACTGGGAGACTAGGACACTGGGAGACAGGGACACTGGGAGACTGGGAAACTAGGAGACTGGAACACTGGGAGACTAGGACACTGGGAGACAGGGAAACTGGGAGACTGGAATACTGGGAGACTGGGACACTGGGAGACATGAACTCTGGGAAACTGGGACACTGGGAGACTGGGGACTGAGACTGGGACACTGGGAGACTGGGACACTGAGAGACTGGGACACTGGGAGACTTTGACACTGAGACTGGTACACTGGGAGACTGGGACACTGAGAGACTGGGACACTGGGAGACTGGGACACGGAGACTGGGACACTGGGAGACTGGGACACTGGGAGACTGGGACACGGAGAGACTGGGACACTGGGAGACTGGGACTCTGGGAGACTGGGACACTGAGAGACTGGGATACTGGGAGACGAGGACACTGGGAGACAGGGACACTGGGAGACTGGAATATTGGGAGACAGGGACACTGGGAGACTGGAACACCGCGAAACTGGGACACTGGGAGACTGGGCCACTGAGAGACTGGGACACTGAGACTGGGACACTGAGAGACTGGGACACTGGGAGACTGGAACACTGGGAGACTTGGACACTGGTTGACTGGGACACTGAGAGACTGGGACACTGAGAGACTGGGACATTGAGAGACCGTAACACTGAGAGACTGGGACACTGAGAGACTAGGACACTGCGAGACTGGGATATTGAAAGACTGGGACACTAGGAGACTGGGACACTGAGAGACTGGGACACTGGGAGACTGGGACACTGAGACTGGAACACTGGGAGACTGGGACACTGAGAGACTGGGATACTGGGAGACTGGGACACTGAGAGACAGCGAGACTAGGAGTCTGGGACACTGAGAGACTGGGATAAGGAGAGACCGGAACAATGGGAGACAGGGACACGGAGAGACTGGGACACTGAGAGACTGGGACAATGGGAGACTTGGACAATGGGAGACTGCGACACTGAGAGACTGGGACACGGAGACTGTGAAAATGGGAGACTGGAACACTGAGAGAATGGGACACGGAGATACCAGAACAGTGGATGACAGGGAAACTGAGAGACTGGGACACTGAGAGACTGGGACACTGAGAGACTGGGACACTGGGAGAGTGGGACACTGAGACTGGAACACTGGGAGACAGGGACACTGGGAGACTGGGACACTGAGACTGGGACACAGGGAGACTGGGACACTGAGAGACTGGGACACTGAGAGACGGGAACAGTGGGAAACTGGGACACTGAGAGACTGGGACAAGGAGAGGCTGGAACACTGGGAGTCAGGGACACGGAGAGACTGGGACACTGAGAGACTGGGACTCTGGGAGACTGGGACACTGAGAGACTGGGATACTGACAGACTGGGACACGCAGAGACTGGGACACTGGGAGACTGGGACACTGAGAGACAGGGACACTGGGAGACTGGAATACTGGGAGACAGGAGCACTGGGAGACTGGAACACTGGGAAACTGGGACACTGGGAGACTGGGACACTAAGAGACTGGGACACTGAGACTGGGACACTGGGAGACTGGGACACTGAGAGACTGGGAAACTGGGAGACTTGGACACTGGGAGACTGGTACACTGGGAGACTGGGACGCTGGGTGACTGGGACACTGAGATTCTGGTACACTTAGAGACTGGAACACTGGGAGACTGGGACACTGGTGACTGGGACACTGGGAGACTGGGACACTGAGACTGGGACACTGGGAGACTGGGACACTGAGAGACCTGGACACTGGGAGACAGGGAAATTGGGAGACAGGGACACTGGGAGACTGGGACACTGAGACTGGGACACTGAGAGACTTGGACACTGGGACACTGGGAGACTGGGACACTAAGAGACTGGGACACTGAGACTGGGACACTGGGAGACTGGGACACTGAGAGACTGGGAAACTGGGAGACTTGGACACTGGGAGACTGGTACACTGGGAGACTGGGACGCTGGGTGACTGGGACACTGAGATTCTGGTGCACTTAGAGACTGGAACACTGGGAGACTGGGACACTGGTGACTGGGACACTGGGAGACTGGGACACTGAGACTGGGACACTGGGAGACTGGGACACTGAGAGACCTGGACACTGGGAGACAGGGAAATTGGGAGACAGGGACACTGGGAGACTGGGACACTGAGACTGGGACACTGAGAGACTTGGACACTGGGACACTGGGACACTGGGAGACTGGGACACTAAGAGACTGGGACATTGAGAGACTGGGAAACTAGGAGACTGGAACACTGGGAGACTAGGACACTGGGAGACAGGGACACTGGGAGACTGGGAAACTAGGAGACTGGAACACTGGGAGACTAGGACACTGGGAGACAGGGAAACTGGGAGACTGGAATACTGGGAGACTGGGACACTGGGAGACATGAACTCTGGGAAACTGGGACACTGGGAGACTGGGGACTGAGACTGGGACACTGGGAGACTGGGACACTGAGAGACTGGGACACTGGGAGACTTTGACACTGAGACTGGGACACTGGCAGACTGGGACACTGAGAGACTGGGACACTGGGAGACTGGGACACGGAGACTGGGACACTGGGAGACTGGGACACTGGGAGACTGGGACACGGAGAGACTGGGACACTGAGAGACTGGGACACTGAGAGAATGGGACACTGAGACTGGTACACTGGGAGACATGGACACTGGGAGACTGGGACTCTGGGAGACTGGGACACTGAGAGACTGGGATACTGGGAGACGAGGACACTGGGAGACAGGGACACTGGGAGACTGGAAAATTGGGAGAAAGGGACACTGGGAGACTGGAACAATGGGAAACTGGGACACTGGGAGACTGGGCCACTGAGAGACTGGGACACTGAGACTGGGACACTGAGAGACTGGGACACTGGGAGACTGGAACACTGGGAGACTTGGACACTGGTTGACTGGGACACTGAGAGACTGGGACACTGAGAGACTGGGACACTGAGAGACTGGGACATTGAGAGACCGTAACACTGAGAGACTGGGACACTGAGAGACTAGGACACTGCGAGACTGGGATATTGAAAGACTGGGACACTGGGAGACTGCGACACTGAGAGACTGGGACACTGAGAGACTGGGACACTGGGAGACTGGGACACTGAGACTGGAACACTGGGAGACTGGGACACTGAGAGAGTGGGACACTGGGAGACTGGGACACTGAGAGACAGGGACACTAGGAGACTGGAACACTGAGAGATTGGGACAACGAGAGGCCGGAACACTGGGAGACAGGGACACGGAGAGACTGGGACACTGGGAGACTGGGATACTGGGAGACTGGGACACTGGGAGACTTGGACAATGGGAGACTGGGACACTGAGTGAATGGGACAATGAGAGACTGAGACACTGGGAGACTGGGACACTGAGAGACTGGGACACTAGGAGACTGGGACACTGAGAGACTGGGACACTGGGAGACTGGGACACTGAGACTGGAACACTGGGAGACTGGGACACTGAGAGACTGGGATACTGGGAGACTGGGACACTGAGAGACAGCGAGACTAGGAGTCTGGGACACTGAGAGACTGGGATAAGGAGAGACCGGAACAATGGGAGACAGGGACACGGAGAGACTGGGACACTGAGAGACTGGGACAATGGGAGACTTGGACAATGGGAGACTGCGACACTGAGAGACTGGGACACGGAGACTGGGAAAATGGGAGACTGGAACACTGAGAGAATGGGACACGGAGATACCAGAACAGTGGATGACAGGGAAACTGAGAGACTGGGACACTGAGAGACTGGGACACTGAGAGACTGGGACACTGGGAGAGTGGGACACTGAGACTGGAACACTGGGAGACAGGGACACTGGGAGATTGGGACACTGAGACTGGGACACAGGGAGACTGGGACACTGAGAGACTGGGACACTGAGAGACGGGAACAGTGGGAAACTGGGACACTGAGAGACTGGGACAAGGAGAGGCTGGAACACTGGGAGTCAGGGACACGGAGAGACTGGGACACTGAGAGACTGGGACTCTGGGAGACTGGGACACTGAGAGACTGGGATACTGACAGACTGGGACACGCAGAGACTGGGACACTGGGAGACTGGGACACTGAGAGACAGGGACACTGGGAGACTGGAATACTGGGAGACATGGGACACTGGGAGACTGGGACACTAAGAGACTGGGACACTGAGACTGGGACACTGGGAGACTGGGACACTGAGAGACTGGGAAACTGGGAGACTTGGACACTGGGAGACTGGTACACTGGGAGACTGGGACGCTGGGTGACTGGGACACTGAGATTCTGGTACACTTAGAGACTGGAACACTGGGAGACTGGGACACTGGTGACTGGGACACTGGGAGACTGGGACACTGAGACTGGGACACTGGGAGACTGGGACACTGAGAGACCTGGACACTGGGAGACAGGGAAATTGGGAGACAGGGACACTGGGAGACTGGGACACTGAGACTGGGACACTGAGAGACTTGGACACTGGGACACTGGGAGACTGGGACACTAAGAGACTGGGACATTGAGAGACTGGGAAACTGGGAGACTGGAACACTGGGAGACTAGGACACTGGGAGACAGGGACACTGGGAGACTGGGAAACTAGGAGACTGGAACACTGGGAGACTAGGACACTGGGAGACAGGGAAACTGGGAGACTGGAATACTGGGAGACTGGGACACTGGGAGACATGAACTCTGGGAAACTGGGACACTGGGAGACTGGGGACTGAGACTGGGACACTGGGAGACTGGGACACTGAGAGACTGGGACACTGGGAGACTTTGACACTGAGACTGGGACACTGGGAGACTGGGACACTGAGAGACTGGGACACTGGGAGACTGGGACACGGAGACTGGGACACTGGGAGACTGGGACACTGGGAGACTGGGACACGGAGAGACTGGGACACTGAGAGACTGGGCCACTGAGAGACTGGGACACTGAGACTGGGACACTGGGAGACATGGACACTGGGAGACTGGGACTCTGGGAGACTGGGACACTGAGAGACTGGGATACTGGGAGACGAGGACACTGGTTAGACAGGGACACTGGGAGACTGGAAAATTGGGAGACAGGGACACTGGGAGACTGGAACACTGGGAAACTGGGACACTGGGAGACTGGGCCACTGAGAGACTGGGACACTGAGACTGGGACACTGAGAGACTGGGACACTGGGAGACTGGAACACTGGGAGACTTGGACACTGGTTGACTGGGACACTGAGAGACTGGGACACTGAGATACTGGGACACTGAGAGACTGGGACATTGAGAGACCGTAACACTGAGAGACTGGGACACTGAGAGACTAGGACACTGCGAGACTGGGATATTGAAAGACTGGGACACTGGGAGACTGCGACACTGAGAGACTGGGACACTGAGAGACTGGGACACTGGGAGACTGGGACACTGAGACTGGAACACTGGGAGACTGGGACACTGAGAGAGTGGGACACTGGGAGACTGGGACACTGAGAGACAGGGACACTAGGAGACTGGAACACTGAGAGATTGGGACAACGAGAGGCCGGAACACTGGGAGACAGGGACACGGAGAGACTGGGACACTGGCAGACTGGGACACTGGGAGACTGGGACACTGGGAGACTTGGACAATGGGAGACTGGGACACTGAGTGAATGGGACAATGAGAGACTGAGACACTGGGATACTGGGACACTGAGAGACTGGGACACTAGGAGACTGGGACACTGAGAGACTGGGACACTGGGAGACTGGGACACTGAGACTGGAACACTGGGAGACTGGGACACTGAGAGACTGGGATACTGGGAGACTGGGACACTGAGAGACAGCGAGACTAGTAGTCTGGGACACTGAGAGACTGGGATAAGGAGAGACCGGAACAATGGGAGACAGGGACACGGAGAGACTGGGACACTGAGAGACTGGGAAAATGGGAGACTTGGACAATGGGAGACTGCGACACTGAGAGACTGGGACACGGAGACTGGGCAAATGGGAGACTGGATCACTGAGAGAATGGGACACGGAGATACCAGAACAGTGGATGACAGGGAAACTGAGAGACTGGGTCACTGAGAGACTGGGACACTGAGAGACTGGGACACTGGGAGAGTGGGACACTGAGACTGGAACACTGGGAGACAGGGACACTGGGAGACTGGGACACTGAGACTGGGACACAGGGAGACTGGGACACTAAGAGACCTGGACACTGAGACTGGGACACTGGGAGACTGGGACACTGAGAGACTGGGAAACTGGGAGACTTGGACACTGGGAGACTGGTACACTGGGAGACTGGGACGCTGGGTGACTGGGACACTGAGATTCTGGTACACTTAGAGACTGGAACACTGGGAGACTGGGACACTGGTGACTGGGACACTGGGAGACTGGGACACTGAGACTGGGACACTGGGAGACTGGGACACTGAGAGACCTGGACACTGGGAGACAGGGAAATTGGGAGACAGGGACACTGGGAGACTGGGACACTGAGACTGGGACACTGAGAGACTTGGACACTGGGACACTGGGAGACTGGGACACTAAGAGACTGGGACATTGAGAGACTGGGAAACTGGGAGACTGGAACACTGGGAGACTAGGACACTGGGAGACAGGGACACTGGGAGACTGGGAAACTAGGAGACTGGAACACTGGGAGACTAGGACACTGGGAGACAGGGAAACTTGGAGACTGGAATACTGGGAGACTGGGACACTGGGAGACATGAACTCTGGGAAACTGGGACACTGGGAGACTGGGGACTGAGACTGGGACACTGGGAGACTGGGACACTGAGAGACTGGGACCCTGGGAGACTTTGACACTGAGACTGGGACACTGGGAGACTGGGACACTGAGAGACTGGGACACTGGGAGACTGGGACACGGAGACTGGGACACTGGGAGACTGGGACACTGGGAGACTGGGACACGGAGAGACTGGGACACTGAGAGACTTGGACACTGAGAGACTGGGACACTGAGACTGGGACACTGAGAGACTGGGACACTGGGAGACGAGGACACTGGGAGACAGGGACACTGGGAGACTGGAAAATTGGGTGACAGGGACACTGGGAGACTGGAAAACTGGGAAACTGGGACACTGGGAGACTGGGCCACTGAGAGACTGGGACACTGAGACTGGGACACTGGGAGACTGGGACACTGGGAGACTGGAACACTGGAGACTTGGACACTGGTTGACTGGGACACTGAGAGACTGGGACACTGAGAGACTGGGACACTGAGAGACTGGGACATTGAGAGACCGGATAACTGAGAGACTGGGACACTGAGAGACTAGGACACTGCGAGACTGGGATATTGAAAGACTGGGACACTGGGAGACTGCGACACTGAGAGACTAGGACACTGAGAGACTGGGACACTGGGAGACTAGGACACTGAGACTGGAACACTGGGAGACTGGGACACTGAGAGAGTGGGACACTGGGAGACTGGGACACTGAGAGACAGGGACACTAGGAGACTGGAACACTGAGAGATTGGGACAACGAGAGGCCGGAACACTGGGAGACAGGGACACGGAGAGACTGGGACACTGGGAGACTGGGACACTGGGAGACTGGGACACTGAGACTGGAACACTGGGAGACTGGGACACTGAGAGAGTGGGACACTGGGAGACTGGGACACTGAGAGACAGGGACACTAGGAGACTGGAACACTGAGAGATTGGGACAACGAGAGGCCGGAACACTGGGAGACAGGGACACGGAGAGACTGGGACACTGGGAGACTGGGACACTGGGAGACTGGGACACTGGGAGACTTGGACAATGGGAGACTGGGACACTGAGTGAATGGGACAATGAGAGACTGAGACACTGGGAGACTCTGACACTGAGAGA
Source organism: Carcharodon carcharias (assembly GCF_017639515.1). Classification (NCBI taxonomy): domain Eukaryota; kingdom Metazoa; phylum Chordata; class Chondrichthyes; order Lamniformes; family Lamnidae; genus Carcharodon; species Carcharodon carcharias. The sequence goes on from NW_024471101.1 coordinate 83,687, forward strand.
CAGCGAGACTAGGAGTCTGGGACACTGAGAGACTGGGACAAGGAGAGACCGGAACAATGGGGGACAGGGACACGGAGAGACTGGGACACTGAGAGACTGGGACACTGGGAGACTTGGACAATGGGAGACTGGGACACAGAGAGACTGGGACACCTAGACTGGGACAATGGGAGACTGGAACACTGAGAGACTGGGACACTGGGAGACTGGGACACAGAGAGACTGGGAGACGGAGATACCAGAACAGTGGAAGACAGGGACACTGAGAGACTGGGACACTGAGAGACTGGGACACTGTGAGACTGGGACACTGGGAGACTGGGACACTGGGAGACCTGGACACTGGGAGACAGGGAAATTGGGAGACAGGGACACTGGGAAACTGGGACACTGAGACTGGGACACTGGGAGACTGGGATACTGAGAGACTGGGACACTGGGAGAGTGGGACACTGAGACTGGAACACTGGGAGACTGGGACACTGAGAGACAGGGACACTATGAGACTGGAACACTGAGAGACTGGGAGAAGTAGAGACCGGAACACTGGGAAACAGGGACATGGAGAGACTGGGACACCGAGAGACTGGGACACTGGGAGACTGGGACACTGAGAGACTGGGACACGGAGACTGGGACAATGGGAGACTGGAACACTGAAAGACTGGGACACTGGGAGAGTTGGACACTGAGAGACAGGGACACGGATATACCAGAACACTGGGAGACGGGGACACTGAGAGACGGGGAAACACTGGGAGACTGGGAGACTGGGACACTGAGAGACTGGGACACGGAGACTGGAACACTGGGAGACTGGGACACTGAGAGACTGGGACACTGAGACTGGGACACTGAGAGACTGGGACAATGAGAGACTGGGACACTGGGAGACTGGGACACTGAGAGACTGGAACACCTGGAGACTGGGACACTGTGAGACTGGGACACTTAGAGACTGGGACACTGGGAGACTGGGACACTGAGAGACTGGGACACTGAGAGACTGGGACAGTGGGAGACTGGAACACTGGGAGACTGGGACAATGGGAGACTGGGTCTCTGGGAGACTGGAACACTGGGAGACAGGGACACTGAGAGTCTGGGTCACGGATACTGGAACACTGAGAGACTGGGACACTGAGAGACTCGGACACGGAGAGACTGGAACACTGGGAGACAGGGACACTGGGAGACTGGAAAACTGAGACTGGGACACTGGGATACTGGGACACTGGGAGACTGGAACACTGAGAGACTGGGACACTAGAACACTGGGACACTGATAGACTGGGACACTGAGAGACTGGGACACTGAGAGACTGGGACACTAGGAGACTGGGACACTGAGGGACTGGGAGACTGGGACACTGAGACTGGAACACTGGGAGACTGGGACACTGAGAGACTGGAACACTAGGAGACTGGGACACTGGGAGACTGGAACACTGAGAGAAAGGCACACTGAGAGACTGGGACACTGAGACTGGGACACTGAGAGACTGGGACAAGGAGAGACCGAAACACAGGGAGACAGGGACACTGGGAGACTGGGACACTGTGAGACTGGGACACTGAGAGACTGGGACACGTAGACTGGGACACTGGGAGACGGGAACACTGAGAGACTGGAACACTGAGAGACCGTAACACTGAGAGACTGGGACACTGAGAGACTGGGACATTGCGAAACTGGGATACTGAGAGACTGGGACACTGGGAGACTGGGACACTGAGAGACTGGAACACTGAGAGACTGGGACACTGGGAGACTGGGACACTGAGACTGGAACACTGGGAGACTGGGACACTGAGAGAGTGGGACACTGGGAGACTGGGACACTGAGAGACAGGGACACTAGGAGACTGGAACACTGAGAGACTGGGACAACGAGAGACCAGAACACTGGGAGACAGGGACACGGAGAGACTGGGACACTGGGAGACTGGGACACTGGGAGACTGGGACACTGGGAGACTGGGACAATGGGAGACTGGGACACTGAGTGAATGGGACAATGAGAGACTGAGACCTTGGGAGACTGGGACACTGAGAGACTGAAACACTGGGAGACTGGGACACTGAGACTGGAACACTGGGAGACTGGGACACTGAGAGACTGGGATACTGGGAGACTGGGACACTGAGAGACAGCGAGACTAGGAGACTGGGGCACTGAGAGACTGGGACAAGGAGAGACCGGAACAATGGGGGACAGGGACACGGAGAGACTGGGACACTGAGAGACTGGGACACTGGGAGGCTTGGACAATGGGAGACTGGGACACAGAGAGACTGGGACACGGAGACTGGGACAATGAGAGACTGGAACACTGAGAGACTGGGACACTGGGAGACTGGTACACTGAGAGACTTGGAGACGGAGATACCAGAACAGTGGAAGACAGGGACACTGAGAGACTGGGACACTGAGAGACTGGGATACTGGGAGACTGGGACACTGGGAGACTGGGACACTGGGAGAGTGGGACACTGAGACTGGAACACTGGGAGACTGGGACACTGAGAGACCTGGACACTGGGAGACAGGGAAATTGGGAGACAGGGTCACCTGGAAACTGGGACACTGAGACTGGGACACTGGGAGACTGGGACACTGAGAGACCTGGACACTGGGAGACAGGGAAATTGGGAGACAGGGACACTGGGAAACTGGGACACTGAGAATAGGAAAATGGGAGACTGGGACACTGAGAGACTGGGACACTGGGAGAGTGGGACACTGAGACTGGAACACTGGGAGACTGGTACACTGAGAGACAGGGACACTATGAGACTGGAACACTGAGAGACTGGGACAAGTAGAGACCGGAACACTGGGAGACAGGGACATGGAGAGACTGGGACACCGAGAGACTGGGACACTGGGAGACTGGGACACTGAGAGACTGGGACACGGAGACTGGGACAATGGGAGACTGGAACACTGAGAGACTGGGACACTGGGAGAGTTGGACACTGAGAGACAGGGACACGGATATACCAGAACACTGGGAGACAGGGACAATGAGAGACTGGGACACTGGGAGACTGGGAGACTGGGACACTGAGAGACTGGGACACGGAGACTGGAACACTGGGAGACTGGGACACTGAGAGACTGGGACACTGAGACTGGGACACTGAGAGACTGGGACAATGAGAGACTGGGACACTGGGAGACTGGGACACTGAGAGACTGGAACACCTGGAGACTGGGACACTGGGAGACTGGGACACTTAGAGACTGGGACACTGGGAGACTGGGACACTGAGAGACTGGGACATTGAGAGACTGGGACAGTGGGAGACTGGAACACTGGGAGACTGGGACACTGGGAGACTGGGTCTCTGGGAGACTGGAACACTGGGAGACAGGGACGCTGAGAGTCTGGGTCACGGATACTGGAACACTGAGAGACTGGGACACTGAGAGACTCGGACACGGAGAGACTGGAACACTGGGAGACAGGGACACTGGGAGACTGGAAAACTGAGACTGGGACACTAGGATACTGGGACACTGGGAGACTGGAACACTGAGAGACTGGGACACTAGAACACTGGGACACTGAGAGACTGGGACACTGAGAGACTGGGACACTAGGTGACTGGGACACTGAGGGACCGGGAGACTGGGACACTGAGACTGGAACACTGGGAGACTGGGACACTGAGACACTGGAACACTAGGAGACTGGGACACTGGGAGACTGGAACACTGAGAGACTGGCACACTGAAAGACTGGGACACTGAGACTGGGACACTGAGAGACTGGGACAAGGAGAGACCGAAACACTGGGAGACAGGGACTTTGGGAGACTGGGACACTGTGAGTCTGGGACACTGAGAGACTGGGACACGGAGACTGGGACACTGGGAGACTGGAACACTGAGAGAATGAAACACTGAGAGACTGGGACACTGAGAGACTGGGACACTGAGAGACTGCGACACTGAGAGACTGGAACACTGGGAGACTGGGACACTGAGAGAAAGGGACACTAGGAGACTGGAACACTGGGAAACTGGGACACTGGGAGACTTGGACACTAAGAGATTGGGACACTGGGAGACTGTGACACTGAGAGACTGGGACACTGGGAGACTGGGACACTGGGAGACTGGGACACTGGGAGACTGGAACACTGGGAGACTGGGACACTGAGAGACTGGGACATTGAGAGACTGGGACACTGGGAGACAAGGACACTGGGAGACTGGGACACTGAGAGACTGGCACACTGGGAGACCAGGAAACTGGGAGACAGGGAAACTGGGAGACTGGAACACTGGGAGACAGGGACACTGAGAGACTGGGACAAGGAGAGACCGGAACACTGGGAGTCACGGACACGGAGAAACTGGGACACTGAGAGACTGGGACACTGGGAGACTGTGACACTGGGAGACTGGGACACTGAGAGACTGGGACACGGAGACTGGGACAATGGGAGACTGGGACACTTAGAGACTGGGACACTGGGAGACTGGGACACTGAGAGACTGGGACACTGGGAGACAGGGACACTGGGAGACTGGGACCCTGAGAGACAGGGACACTGGGAGACTGGGACACGAAAAGACTGGGACACTGAGACTGGGACACTGGGAGACTGGGACACTGAGAGACTGGGAAACTGGGAGACTTGGACACTGGGAGACTGGGACACTGGGAGACTGGGACGCTGGGTGACTGGGACACTGAGATTCTGGTACACTGAGAGACTGGAACACTGGGATACTGGGACACTGGGAGACTGGGAAACTAGGAGACAGGAACACTGGGAGACTGGGAAACTGAGAGACTGGGACATTGAGAGACTGGGAAACTAGGAGACTGGAACACTGGGAGACTAGGACACTGGGAGACAGGGAAACTGGGAGACTGGAACACTGGGAGACTGGGACACTGAGAGACTGGGACACTGAGACTGGGACACTGAGAGACTGGGACACTTAGAGACTGGGATACTGGGAGACTGGGACACTGAGAGACAGCGAGACTAGGAGACTGGGACACTGAGAGACTGGGACAAGGAGAGACCGGAACAATGGGAGACAGGGTCACGGAGAGACTGGGACACTGAGAGACTGGGACATTGGGAGACTTGGACAATGGGAGACTGGGACACAGAGAGACTGGGACACGGATACTGGGACAATGGGAGACTGGAACACTGAGAGTTTGGGACACTGGGAGACTGGGACACTGAGAGACTGGGAAACTGGGAGACTTGGACACTGGGAGACTGGGACACTGGGAGACTGGGACGCTGGGTGACTGGGACACTGAGATTCTGGTACACTGAGAGACTGGAACACTGGGATACTGGGACACTGGGAGACTGGGAAACTAGGAGACTGGAACACTGGGAGACTGGGAAACTGAGAGACTGGGACATTGAGAGACTGGGAAACTAGGAGACAGGAACACTGGGAGACTAGGACACTGGGAGACAGGGAAACTGGGAGACTGGAACACTGGGAGACTGGGACACTGAGAGACTGGGACACTGAGACTGGGACACTGAGAGACTGGGACACTTAGAGACTGGGATACTGGGAGACTGGGACACTGAGAGACAGCGAGACTAGGAGACTGGGACACTGAGAGACTGGGACAAGGAGAGACCGGAACAATGGGAGACAGGGTCACGGAGAGACTGGGACACTGAGAGACTGGGACACTGGGAGACTTGGACAATGGGAGACTGGGACACAGAGAGACTGGGACACGGAGACTGGGACAATGGGAGACTGGAACACTGAGAGACTGGGACACTGGGAGACTGGGACACTGAGAGACTGGTAGACGGAGATACCAGAACAGTGGAAGACAGGGACACTGAGAGACTGGGACACTGAGAGACTGGGACACTGTGAGACTGGGACACTGGGAGACTGGGACACTGGGAGAGTGGGACACTGAGACTGGAACACTGGGAGACTGGGATACTGAGAGACCTGGACACTGGGAGACAGGGAAATTGGGAGACAGGGACACTGGGAAACTGGGACACTGAGACTGGGACACTGGGAGACTGGGATACTGAGAGACTGGGACACTGGGAGAGTGGGACACTGAGACTGGAACACTGGGAGACTGGGACACTGAGAGACTGGGACACTGGGAGACTGGGAGACTGGGACACTGAGAGACTGGGACACGGAGACTGGAACACTGGGAGACTGGGACACTGAGAGACTGGGACACTGAGACTGGGACACTGAGAGACTGGGACAATGAGAGACTGGGACACTGGGAGACTGGGACACTGAGAGACTGGAACACCTGGAGACTGGGACACTGTGAGACTGGGACACTTAGAGACTGGGACACTGGGAGACTGGGACACTGAGAGACTGGGACACTGAGAGACTGGGACAGTGGGAGACTGGAACACTGGGAGACTGGGACAATGGGAGACTGGGTCTCTGGGAGACTGGAACACTGGGAGACAGGGACACTGAGAGTCTGGGTCACGGATACTGGAACACTGAGAGACTGGGACACTGAGAGACTCGGACACGGAGAGACTGGAACACTGGGAGACAGGGACACTGGGAGACTGGAAAACTGAGACTGGGACACTGGGATACTGGGACACTGGGAGACTGGAACACTGAGAGACTGGGACACTAGAACACTGGGACACTGATAGACTGGGACACTGAGAGACTGGGACACTGAGAGACTGGGACACTAGGAGACTGGGACACTGAGGGACTGGGAGACTGGGACACTGAGACTGGAACACTGGGAGACTGGGACACTGAGAGACTGGAACACTAGGAGACTGGGACACTGGGAGACTGGAACACTGAGAGAAAGGCACACTGAGAGACTGGGACACTGAGACTGGGACACTGAGAGACTGGGACAAGGAGAGACAGAAACACAGGGAGACAGGGACACTGGGAGACTGGGACACTGTGAGACTGGGACACTGAGAGACTGGGACACGTAGACTGGGACACTGGGAGACGGGAACACTGAGAGACTGGAACACTGAGAGGCCGTAACACTGAGAGACTGGGACACTGAGAGACAGGGACACTGCGAAACTGGGATACTGAGAGACTGGGACACTGGGAGACTGGGACACTGAGAGACTGGAACACTGAGAGACTGGGACACTGAGAGACTGGGACACTGGGAGACTGGGACACTGAGAGAGTGGGACACTGGGAGACTGGGACACTGAGAGACAGGGACACTAGGAGACTGGAACACTGAGAGACTGGGACAACGAGAGACCGGAACACTGGGAGACAGGGACACGGAGAGACTGGGACACTGGGAGACTGGGACACTGGGAGACTGGGACACTGGGAGACTGGGACACTGAGAGACTGGGACACTAGGAGACTGGGACACTGAGAGACTGAAACACTGGGAGACTGGGACACTGGGAGACAGGGACACGGAGAGACTGGGACACTGAGTGAATGGGACAATGAGAGACTGAGACCTTGGGAGACTGGGACACTGAGAGACTGGGACACTAGGAGACTGGGACACTGAGAGACTGAAACACTGGGAGACTGGGACACTGAGACTGGAACACTGGGAGACTGGGACACTGAGAGACTGGGATACTGGGAGACTGGGACACTGAGAGACAGCGAGACTAGGAGACTGGGGCACTGAGAGACTGGGACAAGGAGAGACCGGAACAATGGGGGACAGGGACACGGAGAGACTGGGACACTGAGAGACTGGGACACTGGGAGGCTTGGACAATGGGAGACTGGGACACAGAGAGACTGGGACACGGAGACTGGGACAATGGGAGACTGGAACACTGAGAGACTGGGACACTGGGAGACTGGTACACTGAGAGACTTGGAGACGGAGATACCAGAACAGTGGAAGACAGGGACACTGAGAGACTGGGACACTGAGAGACTGGGATACTGGGAGACTGGGACACTGGGAGACTGGGACACTGGGAGAGTGGGACACTGAGACTGGAACACTGGGAGACTGGGACACTGAGAGACCTGGACACTGGGAGACAGGGAAATTGGGAGACAGGGTCACCTGGAAACTGGGACACTGAGACTGGGACACTGGGAGACTGGGACACTGAGAGACCTGGACACTGGGAGACAGGGAAATTGGGAGACAGGGACACTGGGAAACTGGGACACTGAGAATAGGAAAATGGGAGACTGGGACACTGAGAGACTGGGACACTGGGAGAGTGGGACACTGAGACTGGAACACTGGGAGACTGGTACACTGAGAGACAGGGACACTATGAGACTGGAACACTGAGAGACTGGGACAAGTAGAGACCGGAACACTGGGAGACAGGGACATGGAGAGACTGGGACACCGAGAGACTGGGACACTGGGAGACTGGGACACTGAGAGACTGGGACACGGAGACTGGGACAATGGGAGACTGGAACACTGAGAGACTGGGACACTGGGAGAGTTGGACACTGAGAGACAGGGACACGGATATACCAGAACACTGGGAGACAGGGACAATGAGAGACTGGGACACTGGGAGACTGGGAGACTGGGACACTGAGAGACTGGGACACGGAGACTGGAACACTGGGAGACTGGGACACTGAGAGACTGGGACACTGAGACTGGGACACTGAGAGACTGGGACAATGAGAGACTGGGACACTGGGAGACTGGGACACTGAGAGACTGGAACACCTGGAGACTGGGACACTGGGAGACTGGGACACTTAGAGACTGGGACACTGGGAGACTGGGACACTGAGAGACTGGGACATTGAGAGACTGGGACAGTGGGAGACTGGAACACTGGGAGACTGGGACACTGGGAGACTGGGTCTCTGGGAGACTGGAACACTGGGAGACAGGGACGCTGAGAGTCTGGGTCACGGATACTGGAACACTGAGAGACTGGGACACTGAGAGACTCGGACACGGAGAGACTGGAACACTGGGAGACAGGGACACTGGGAGACTGGAAAACTGAGACTGGGACACTAGGATACTGGGACACTGGGAGACTGGAACACTGAGAGACTGGGACACTAGAACACTGGGACACTGAGAGACTGGGACACTGAGAGACTGGGACACTAGGTGACTGGGACACTGAGGGACCGGGAGACTGGGACACTGAGACTGGAACACTGGGAGACTGGGACACTGAGACACTGGAACACTAGGAGACTGGGACACTGGGAGACTGGAACACTGAGAGACTGGCACACTGAAAGACTGGGACACTGAGACTGGGACACTGAGAGACTGGGACAAGGAGAGACCGAAACACTGGGAGACAGGGACACTGGGAGACTGGGACACTGTGAGACTGGGACACTGAGAGACTGGGACACGGAGACTGGGACACTGGGAGACTGGAACACTGAGAGAATGAAACACTGAGAGACTGGGACACTGAGAGACTGGGACACTGAGAGACTGCGACACTGAGAGACTGGAACACTGGGAGACTGGGACACTGAGAGAAAGGGACACTAGGAGACTGGAACACTGGGAAACTGGGACACTGGGAGACTTGGACACTAAGAGATTGGGACACTGGGAGACTGTGACACTGAGAGACTGGGACACTGGGAGACTGGGACACTGGGAGACTGGGACACTGGGAGACTGGGACACTGAGAGACTGGGACATTGAGAGACTGGGACACTGGGAGACAGGGACACTGGGAGACTGGGACACTGAGAGACTGGCACACTGGGAGACCAGGAAACTGGCAGACAGGGAAACTGGGAGACTGGAACACTGGGAGACAGGGACACTGAGAGACTGGGATAAGGAGAGACCGGAACACTGGGAGTCACGGACACGGAGAAACTGGGACACTGAGAGACTGGGACACTGGGAGACTGTGACACTGGGAGACTGGGACACTGAGAGACTGGGACACGGAGACTGGGACAATGGGAGACTGGGACACTGGGAGACTGGGACACTGGGAGACTGGGACACTGAGAGACTGGGACACTGGGAGACTGGGACACTGAGAGACTGGGACACTGGGAGACAGGGACACTGGGAGACTTTGACCCTGAGAGACAGGGACACTGGGAAACTGGGACACGAAAAGACTGGGACACTGAGACTGGGACACTGGGAGACTGGGACACTGAGAGACTGGGAAACTGGGAGACTTGGACACTGGGAGACTGGGACACTGGGAGACTGGGACGCTGGGTGACTGGGACACTGAGATTCTGGTACACTGAGAGACTGGAACACTGGGATACTGGGACACTGGGAGACTGGGAAACTAGGAGACTGGAACACTGGGAGACTAGGACACTGGGAGACAGGGAAACTGGGAGACTGGAACACTGGGAGACTGGGACACTGAGAGACTGGGACACTGAGACTGGGACACTGAGAGACTGGGACACTTAGAGACTGGGATACTGGGAGACTGGGACACTGAGAGACTGGGACACTAGAACACTGGGACACTGAGAGACTGGGACACTGAGAGACTGGGACACTAGGTGACTGGGACACTGAGCGACCGGGAGACTGGGACACTGAGACACTGGAACACTAGGAGACTGGGACACTGGGAGACTGGAACACTGAGAGACTGGCACACTGAAAGACTGGGACACTGAGACTGGGACACTGAGAGACTGGGACAAGGAGAGACCGAAACACTGGGAGACAGGGACACTGGGAGACTGGGACACGGAGACTGGGACACTGGGAGACTGGAACACTGAGAGAATGAAACACTGAGAGACTGGGACACTGAGAGACTGCGACACTGAGAGACTGGAACACTGGGAGACTGGGACACTGAGAGAAAGGGACACTAGGAGACTGGAACACTGGGAATCTGGGACACTGGGAGACTTGGACACTAAGAGATTGGGACACTGGGAGACTGTGACACTGAGAGACTGGGACACTGGGAGACTGGGACACTGGGAGACTGGGTCACTGGGAGACTGGAACACTGGGATACTGGGACACTGAGAGACTGGGACATTGAGAGACTGGGACACTGGGAGACAGGGACACTGGGAGACTGGGACACTGAGAGACTGGCACACTGGGAGACCAGGAAACTGGGAGACAGGGAAACTGGGAGACTGGAACACTGGGAGACAGGGACACTGAGAGACTGGGACAAGGAGAGACCGGAACACTGGGAGTCACGGACACGGAGAAACTGGGACACTGAGAGACTGGGACACTGGGAGACTGTGACACTGGGAGACTGGGACACTGAGAGACTGGGACACGGAGACTGGGACAATGGGAGACTGGGACACTGGGAGACTGGGACACTTAGAGACTGGGACACTGGGAGGCTGGGACACTGAGAGACTGGGACACTGGGAGACAGGAACACTGGGAGACTGGGACCCTGAGAGACAGGGACACTGGGAGACTGGGACACGAAAAGACTGGGACACTGAGACTGGGACACTGGGAGACTGGGACACTGAGAGACTGGGAAACTGGGAGACTTGGACACTGGGAGACTGGGACACTGGGAGACTGGGACGCTGGGTGACTGGGACACTGAGATTCTGGTACACTGAGAGACTGGAACACTGGGATACTGGGACACTGGGAGACTGGGAAACTAGGAGACAGGAACACTGGGAGACTGGGAAACTGAGAGACTGGGACATTGAGAGACTGGGAAACTAGGAGACTGGAACACTGGGAGACTAGGACACTGGGAGACAGGGAAACTGGGAGACTGGAACACTGGGAGACTGGGACACTGAGAGACTGGGACACTGAGACTGGGACACTGAGAGACTGGGACACTTAGAGACTGGGATACTGGGAGACTGGGACACTGAGAGACAGCGAGACTAGGAGACTGGGACACTGAGAGACTGGGACAAGGAGAGACCGGAACAATGGGAGACAGGGTCACGGAGAGACTGGGACACTGAGAGACTGGGACATTGGGAGACTTGGACAATGGGAGACTGGGACACAGAGAGACTGGGACACGGATACTGGGACAATGGGAGACTGGAACACTGAGAGTTTGGGACAATGGGAGACTGGGACACTGAGAGACTGGGAAACTGGGAGACTTGGACACTGGGAGACTGGGACACTGGGAGACTAGGACGCTGGGTGACTGGGACACTGAGATTCTGGTACACTGAGAGACTGGAACACTGGGATACTGGGACACTGGGAGACTGGGAAACTAGGAGACTGGAACACTGGGAGACTGGGAAACTGAGAGACTGGGACATTGAGAGACTGGGAAACTAGGAGACAGGAACACTGGGAGACTAGGACACTGGGAGACAGGGAAACTGGGAGACTGGAACACTGGGAGACTGGGACACTGAGAGACTGGGACACTGAGACTGGGACACTGAGAGACTGGGACACTTAGAGACTGGGATACTGGGAGACTGGGACACTGAGAGACAGCGAGACTAGGAGACTGGGACACTGAGAGACTGGGACAAGGAGAGACCGGAACAATGGGAGAGAGGGTCACGGAGAGACTGGGACACTGAGAGACTGGGACACTGGGAGACTTGGACAATGGGAGACTGGGACACAGAGAGACTGGGACACGGATACTGGGACAATGGGAGACTGGAACACTGAGAGTTTGGGACACTGGGAGACTGGGACACTGAGAGACTGGGAGACGGAGATACCAGAACAGTGGAAGATAGGGACACTGAGAGCCTGGGACACTGAGAGACTGGGACACTGGCAGACTGGGAAACTGGGAGACTGGAACACTGGGAGACTGGGACACTGAGAGACCTGGACACGGGGAGACAGGGAAATTGGGAGACAGCGACACTGGGAGACTGGGACACTGAGACTGGGACACTGGGAGATTGGGACACTGAGAGACTGGGACACTGGGAGAGTGGGACACTGAGACTGGAACACTGGGATACTGGGACACTGAGAGACTGGGACACTATGAGACTGGAACACTGAGAGACTGGGACAAGGAGAGACCGGAACACTGGGAGACAGGGACATGGAGAGACTGGGACAATGAGAGACTGGGAACTGAGAGACTGGGACACTGGGTGACTGGGACACTGAGAGACTGGAACATTGGGTGACTGGGAGACTGGGACACTGAGAGACTGGGACACGGAGACTGGAACACTGGGAGACTGGGACACTGAGAGACTGGGACACTGAGACTGGGACACTGAGAGACTGGGACAATGAGAGACTGGGACACTGGGAGACTGGGACACTGAGAGACTGGAACACTGGGAGAATGGGACACTGGGAGACTGGAACACTGGGAGAATGGGACACTGGGAGACTGGGACATTGAGAGACTGGGACACTGGGAGACAGGGACACTGTGAGACTGGGACACTGGGAGACTAGGAAACTGGGGGACAGGGACACTGGGAGACTGGAATACTGGGAGACAGGGACACTGAGAGACTGGGACACTGGGAGACTAGGAAACTGGGGGACAGGGACACTGATAGACTGGGACACTGGGAGACAGGGACACTGGGAGAATGGGAATCTGGGAGGCTGGGACCCTTGGAGACAGGGACACTGAGAGACTGGGACACGGAGACTGGAACACTGAGAGACTGGGACACTGGGAGATTGGGTCACGGAGACACTGGAACACTGAGAGACTGGGATACTGGGAGACTGGGACACAGAGAGACTGGGACACTTAGAGACTGAGACACTGAGAGACTGGTACACTGGGAGACTGGGACACTGAGAGACTGGGACACTGGGAGACTGGGAAACTAGGAGACTGGGAAACTGAGAGACTGGGACACTGTGAGACTGGGAAACTAGGAGACTGGGACACTGAGAGACTGGGACACTGGGAGAATGGGACACTGAGACTGGAACACAGGGTGACTGGGACACTGAGAGACTGGGACAAGGAGAGACCGGAAAACTTGGAGTCAGGGACACGGAGAGACTGGGACACTGAGAGACTGGGACACTGGGAGACTGTGACACTGGGAGACTGGGACACTGAGAGACTGGGACACGGAGACTGGTACAATGGGAGATTGGGACACTGGGAGACTGGGACACTGGGAGACTGGGACACTTAGAGACTGGGACACTGGGAGACTGGGACACTGAGAGACAGGGACACTGGGAGACTAGGACACTGGGAGACAGGGACACTGGGAGATTGGAATACTGAGAGACAGGAACACTGGGAGACTGGGACACTAAGAGACTGCGACACTGAGTCTGGGACACTGGGAGACTGGGACACTGAGAGACTGGGAAACTGGGAGACTTGGACACTGGGAGACTGGGACAGTGGGAGACTGGAACACTGGGAGACTGGGACGCTGGGTGACTGGGACACTGAGATTCTGGTACACTGAGAGACTGGAACACTGGGAGACTGGGACACTGGGTGACTGTGACACTGGGAGACTGGGACACTGAGAGACTGGAACACTGGGTGAATGGGACACCGAGAGACAGGGACACTGGGAGACTGGGACACTGGAGACTGGGAAACTAGGAGACTGGAACACTGGGAGACTGGGAAACTGAGAGACTGGGACATTGAGAGTTTGGGAAACTAGGAGACTGGAACACTGGGAGACTAGGACACTGGGAGACAAGGAAACTGGGAGACTGGAATACTGGTAGACAGGGACACTGGGAGACTGGGACACGGAGACTGGGACACTGGGAGACTGGGACACTGGGAGACGGGGATACGGAGAGACTGGGACACTGGGAGACTGGGACACTGGGAGACTTGGACACTGAGAGACTGGAACACTGAGACTGGGACACTGAGAGACTGGGACACTGAGACTGGGACACTGAGAGACTGGGACACTGGTAGACATGGACACTGGGAGACTGGGACTCTGGGAGACTGTGACACTGAGAGACTGGGACAATGGGAGACGAGGACACTGGGAGACAGGGACTCTGGGAGACTGGATAATTGGGAGACAGGGACACTGGGAGACTGGAACACTGGGAAACTGGGACACTGGGAGACTGGGACACTGAGAGACTGGGACACTGAGACTGGGACACTGGGAGACTGGGACACTGGGAGACTGGAACACTGGGAGACTGGGACACTGGGTGACTGGGACACTGAGAGACTGGGACACTGAGAGACTGGGACACTGAGAGACTGGGACAATGAGAGACTGGGACACTGGGAGACTGGGACACTGAGAGACTGGAACACCTGGAGACTGGGACACTGGGAGACTGGGACACTTAGAGACTGGGACACTGGGAGACTGGGACACTGAGAGACTGGGACACTGAGAGACTGGGACAGTGGGAGACTGGAACACTGGGAGACTGGGACACTGGGAGACTGGGTGTCTGGGAGACTGGAACACTGGGAGACAGGGACACTGAGAGTCTGGGTCACGGATACTGGAACACTAAGAGACTGGGACACTGAGAGACTCGGACACGGAGAGACTGGAACACTGGGAGACAGGGACACTGGGAGACTGGAAAACTGAGACTGGGACACTGGGATACTGGGACACTGGGAGACTGGAACACTGAGAGACTGGGACACTAGAACACTGGGACACTGATAGACTGGGACACTGAGAGACTGGGACACTGAGAGACTGGGACACTAGGAGACTGGGACACTGAGGGACTGGGAGACTGGGACACTGAGACTGGAACACTGGGAGACTGGGACACTGAGAGACTGGAACACTAGGAGACTGGGACACTGGGAGACTGGAACACTGAGAGAAAGGCACACTGAGAGACTGGGACACTGAGACTGGGACACTGAGAGACTGGGACAAGGAGAGACCGAAACACTGGGAGACAGGGACACTGGGAGACTGGGACACTGTGAGACTGGGACACTGAGAGACTGGGACACGGAGACTGGGACACTGGGAGACTTGAACACTGAGAGACTGGAACACTGAGAGACCGGAACACTGAGAGACTGGGACACTGAGAGACTGGGACACTGCGAAACTGGGATACTGAGAGACTGGGACACTGGGAGACTGGGACACTGAGAGACTGGAACACTGAGAGACTGGGACACTGGGAGACTGGGACAATGGGAGACTGGGACAATGAGAGACTGAGACCTTGGGAGACTGGGACACTGAGAGACTGGGACACTAGGAGACTGGGACACTGAGAGACTGAAACACTGGGAGACTGGGACACTGAGACTGGAACACTGGGAGACTGGGACACTGAGAGACTGGGGTACTGGGAGACTGGGACACTGAGAGACAGCGAGACTAGGAGACTGGGACACTGAGAGACTGGGACAAGGAGAGACCGGAACAATGGGGGACAGGGACACGGAGAGACTGGGACACTGAGAGACTGGGACACTGGGAGGCTTGGACAATGGGAGACTGGGACACAGAGAGACTGGGACACGGAGACTGGGACAATGGGAGACTGGAACACTGAGAGACTGGGACACTGGGAGACTGGTACACTGAGAGTCTTGGAGACGGAGATTCCAGAACAGTGGAAGACAGGGACACTGAGAGACTGGGACACTGAGAGACTGGGATACTGGGAGACTGGGACACTGGGAGACTGGGACACTGGGAGAGTGGGACACTGAGACTGGAACACTGGGAGACTGGGACACTGAGAGACCTGGACACTGGGAGACAGGGAAATTGGGAGACAGGGTCACCTGGAAACTGGGACACTGAGACTGGGACACTGGGAGACTGGGACACTGAGAGACCTGGACACTGGGAGACAGGGAAATTGGGAGACAGGGACACTGGGAAACTGGGACACTGAGAATAGGAAAATGGGAGACTGGGATACTGAGAGACTGGGACACTTGGAGAGTGGGACACTGAGACTGGAACACTGGGAGACTGGTACACTGAGAGACAGGGACACTATGAGACTGGAACACTGAGAGACTGGGACAAGTAGAGACCGGAACACTGGGAGACAGGGACATGGAGAGACTGGGACACCGAGAGACTGGGACACTGGGAGACTGGGACACTGAGAGACTGGGACACGGAGACTGGGACAATGGGAGACTGGAACACTGAGAGACTGGGACACTGGGAGAGTTGGACACTGAGAGACAGGGACACGGATATACCAGAACACTGGGAGACAGGGACAATGAGAGACTGGGACACTGGGAGACTGGGAGACTGGGACACTGAGAGACTGGGACACGGAGACTGGAACACTGGGAGACTGGGACACTGAGAGACTGGGACACTGAGACTGGGACACTGAGAGACTGGGACAATGAGAGACTGGGACACTGGGAGACTGGGACACTGAGAGACTGGAACACTGAGAGACTTGGAGACGGAGATACCAGAACAGTGGAAGACAGGGACACTGAGAGACTGGGACACTGAGAGACTGGGATACTGGGAGACTGGGACACTGGGAGACTGGGACACTGGGAGAGTGGGACACTGAGACTGGAACACTGGGAGACTGGGACACTGAGAGACCTGGACACTGGGAGACAGGGAAATTGGGAGACAGGGTCACCTGGAAACTGGGACACTGAGACTGGGACACTGGGAGACTGGGACACTGAGAGACCTGGACACTGGGAGACAGGGAAATTGGGAGACAGGGACACTGGGAAACTGGGACACTGAGAATAGGAAAATGGGAGACTGGGATACTGAGAGACTGGGACACTGGGAGAGTGGGACACTGAGACTGGAACACTGGGAGACTGGTACACTGAGAGACAGGGACACTATGAGACTGGAACACTGAGAGACTGGGACAAGTAGAGACCGGAACACTGGGAGACAGGGACATGGAGAGACTGGGACACCGAGAGACTGGGACACTGGGAGACTGGGACACTGAGAGACTGGGACACGGAGACTGGGACAATGGGAGACTGGAACACTGAGAGCCTGGGACACTGGGAGAGTTGGACACTGAGAGACAGGGACACGGATATACCAGAACACTGGGAGACAGGGACAATGAGAGACTGGGACACTGGGAGACTGGGAGACTGGGACACTGAGAGACTGGGACACGGAGACTGGAACACTGGGAGACTGGGACACTGAGAGACTGGGACACTGAGACTGGGACACTGAGAGACTGGGACAATGAGAGACTGGGACACTGGGAGACTGGGACACTGAGAGACTGGAACACCTGGAGACTGGGACACTGGGAGACTGGGACACTTAGAGACTGGGACACTGGGAGACTGGGACACTGAGAGACTGGGACATTGAGAGACTGGGACAGTGGGAGACTGGAACACTGGGAGACGGGGACACTGGGAGACTGGGTCTCTGGGAGACTGGAACACTGGGAGACAGGGACGCTGAGAGTCTGGGTCACGGATACTGGAACACTGAGAGACTGGGACACTGAGAGACTCGGACACGGAGAGACTGGAACACTGGGAGACAGGGACACTGGGAGACTGGAAAGCTGAGACTGGGACACTGGGATACTGGGACACTGGGAGACTGGAACACTGAGAGACTGGGACACTAGAACACTGGGACACTGAGAGACTGGGACACTGAGAGACTGGGACACTAGGTGACTGGGACACAGAGGGACCGGGAGACTGGGACACTGAGACTGGAACACTGGGAGACTGGGACACTGAGACACTGGAACACTAGGAGACTGGGACACTGGGAGACTGGAACACTGAGAGACTGGCACACTGAAAGAGTGGGACACTGAGACTGGGACACTGAGAGACTGGGACAAGGAGAGACCGAAACACTGGGAGACAGGGACACTGGGAGACTGGGACACTGTGAGACTGGGACACTGAGAGACTGGGACACGGAGACTGGGACACTGGGAGACTGGAACACTGAGAGAATGAAACACTGAGAGACTGGGACACTGAGAGACTGGGACACTGAGAGACTGGAACACTGGGAGACTGGGACACTGAGAGACTGGGACACTGAGAGACTGGGACACTGAGAGACTGGAACACTGGGAGACTGGGAGACTGAGAGACTGGGACACTAGGAGACTGGAACACTGGGAAACTGGGACACTGGGAGACTTGGACACTAAGAGATTGGGACACTGGGAGACTGTGACACTGAGAGACTGGGACATTGGGAGACTGGGACACTGGGAGACTGGGACACTGGGAGACTGGAACACTGGGAGACTGGGACACTGAGAGACTGGGACATTGAGAGACTGGGACACTGGGAGACAGTGACACTGGGAGACTGGGACACTGAGAGACTGGCACACTGGGAGACCAGGAAACTGGGAGACAGGGAAACTGGGAGACTGGAACACTGGGAGACAGGGACACTGAGAGACTGGGACAAGGAGAGACCGGAACACTGGGAGTCACGGACACGGAGAAACTGGGACACTGAGAGACTGGGACACTGGGAGACTGTGACACTGGGAGACTGGGACACTGAGAGACTGGGACACGGAGACTGGGACAATGGGAGACTGGGACACTGGGAGACTGGGACACTGGGAGACTGTGACACTTAGAGACTGGGACACTGGGAGACTGGGACACTGAGAGACTGGGACACTGGGAGACAGGGACACTGGGAGACTGGGACCCTGAGAGACAGGGACACTGGGAGACTGGGACACGAAAAGACTGGGACACTGAGACTGGGACACTGGGAGACTGGGACACTGAGAGACTGGGAAACTGGGAGACTTGGACACTGGGAGACTGGGACACTGAGAGACTGGGACGCTGGGTGACTGGGACACTGAGATTCTGGTACACTGAGAGACTGGAACACTGGGATACTGGGACACTGGGAGACTGGGAAACTAGGAGACTGGAACACTGGGAGACTGGGAAATTGAGAGACTGGGACATTGAGAGACTGGGAAACTAGGAGACTGGAACACTGGGAGACTAGGACACTGGGAGACAGGGAAACTGGGAGACTGGAACACTGGGAGACTGGGACACTGAGAGACTGGGACACTGAGACTGGGACACTGAGAGACTGGGACTCTTAGAGACTGGGATACTGGGAGACTGGGACACTGAGGGACAGCGAGACTAGGAGACTGGGACACTGAGAGACTGGGACAAGGAGAGACCGGAACAATGGGAGACAGGGTCACGGAGAGACTGGGACACTGAGAGACTGGGACACTGGGAGACTTGGACAATGGGAGACTGGGACACAGAGAGACTGGGACACGGATACTGGGACAATGGGAGACTGGAACACTGAGAGTTTGGGACACTGGGAGACTGGGACACTGAGAGACTGGGAGACGGAGATACCAGAACAGTGGAAGATAGGGACACTGAGAGCCTGGGACACTGCGAGACTGGGACACTGGCAGACTGGGACACTGGGAGACTGGAACACTGGGAGACTGGGACACTGAGAGACCTGGACACGGGGAGACAGGGAAATTGGGAGACAGCGACACTGGGAGACTGGGACACTGAGACTGGGACACTGGGAGATTGGGACACTGAGAGACTGGGACACTGGGAGAGTGGGACAATGAGACTGGAACACTGGGATACTGGGACACTGAGAGACTGGGACAATATGAGACTGGAACACTGAGAGACTGGGACAAGGAGAGACCGGAACACTGGGAGACAGGGACATGGAGAGACTGGGACACTGAGAGACTGGGACACTGGGAGACTGGGACACTGAGAGACTGGGACACGGAGACTGGGACAATGGGAGACTGGAACACTGTGAGACTGGGACACTGGGAGAGTTGGACACTGAGAGACAGGGACACGGATATACCAGAACACTGGGCGAAAGGGACACTGAGAGACTGGGACACTGGGAGACTGGGAGACTGGGACACTGAGAGACTGGGACACGGAGACTGGAACACTGGGAGACTGGGACACTGAGAGACTGGGACACTGAGACTGGGACACTGAGAGACTGGGACAATGAGAGACTGGGACACTGGGAGACTGGGACACTGAGAGACTGGATCACTGGGAGAATGGGACACTGGGAGACTGGAACACTGGGAGAATGGGACACTGGGAGACTGGGACATTGAGAGACTGGGACACTGGGAGACAGGGACACTGAGAGACTGGGACACTGGGAGACTAGGAAACTGGGGGACAGGGACACTGGGAGACTGGAATTCTGGGAGACAGGGACACTGAGAGACTGGGACACTGGGAGACTAGGAAACTGGGGGACAGGGACACTGGGAGAATGGGAATCTGGGAGGCTGGGACCCTTGGAGACAGGGACACTGAGAGACTGGGACACGGAGACTGGAACACTGAGAGACTGGGACACTGGGAGATTGGGTCACGGAGACACTGGAACACTGAGAGACTGGGATACTGGGAGACTGGGACACAGAGAGACTGGGACACTTAGAGACTGAGACACTGAGAGACTGGTACACTGGGAGACTGGGACACTGAGAGACTGGGACACTGGGAGACTGGGAAACTAGGAGACTGGGAAACTGAGAGACTGGGACACTGTGAGACTGGGAAACTAGGAGACTGGGACACTGAGAGACTGGGACACTGGGAGAATGGGACACTGAGACTGGAACACAGGGTGACTGGGACACTGAGAGACTGGGACAAGGAGAGACCGGAAAACTTGGAGTCAGGGACACGGAGAGACTGGGACACTGAGAGACTGGGACACTGGGAGACTGTGACACTGGGAGACTGGGACACTGAGAGACTGGGACACGGAGACTGGTACAATGGGAGATTGGGACACTGGGAGACTGGGACACTGGGAGACTGGGACACTTAGAGACTGGGACACTGGGAGACTGGGACACTGAGAGACAGGGACACTGGGAGACTAGGACACTGGGAGACAGGGACACTGGGAGATTGGAATACTGAGAGACAGGAACACTGGGAGACTGGGACACTAAGAGACTGCGACACTGAGTCTGGGACACTGGGAGACTGGGACACTGAGAGACTGGGAAACTGGGAGACTTGGACACTGGGATACTGGGACACTGAGAGACTGGAACACTGGGAGACTGGGACGCTGGGTGACTGGGACACTGAGATTCTGGTACACTGAGAGACTGGAACACTGGGAGACTGGGACACTGGGTGACTGTGACACTGGGAGACTGGGACACTGAGAGACTGGAACACTGGGTGAATGGGACACCGAGAGACAGGGACACTGGGAGACTGGGACACTGGAGACTGGGAAACTAGGAGACTGGAACACTGGGAGACTGGGAAACTGAGAGACTGGGACATTGAGAGTTTGGGAAACTAGGAGACTGGAACACTGGGAGACTAGGACACTGGGAGACAAGGAAACTGGGAGAATGGAATACTGGTAGACAGGGACACTGGGAGACATGAACACTGGGAAACTTGGACACTGGGAGACTGGGACACTCAGACTGGGACACTGGGAGACTGGGACACTGAGAGACTGGGACACTGGAAGACTAGGACACTGAGACTGGGACACTGGGAGACTGGGACACTGAGAGACTGGGACACGGAGAGACTGGGACACTGGGAGACTGGGACACTGGGAGACTGGGACACTGAGAGACTGGAACACTGAGACTGGGACACTGAGAGACTGGGACACTGAGACTGGGACACTGAGAGACTGGGACACTGGGAGACATGGACACTGGGAGACTGGGACTCTGGGAGACTGTGACACTGAGAGACTGGGACACTGGGAGACGAGGACACTGGGAGACAGGGACTCTGGGAGACTGGATAATTGGGAGACAGGGACACTGGGAGACTGGAACACTGGGAAATTGGGACACTGGGAGACTGGGACACTGAGAGACTGGGATACTGAGACTGGGACACTGGGTGACTGGGACACTGGGAGACTGGAACACTGGGAGACTGGGACACTGGGTGACTGGGACACTGAGAGACTGGGACACTGAGAGACTGGAACACTGAGAGACTGGGACACTGAGAGACTGGGACACTGAGAGGATGGGACATTGAGAGACCGGAACACTGAGAGACTGGGACACTGGGAGACTGGGACACTGAGAGACTGGGACACTGAGAGACTGGGACACTTGGAGACTGGGACTCTGAGAGACAGGGACACTGAGAGACTGGGACATTGAGAGACTGGAACACTGAGAGACTGGGACACTGAGAGACTGGAACACTAGGAGACTGGGACACGGAGAGACTGGAACACTGAGAGACTGGGACACTGAGAGACTGGGACACTGAGTGACTGGAACACTGGGAGACTGGGACACTGGGAGACTGTGACACTGGGAGACTGGGACATTGAGAGACTGGGACACGGAGACTGGGACACCTTGAGCCTGGAACATTGGGAGACTGGGACACTGAGAGACTGGGACACTAGGAGACTGGGACACTGAGAGTTTGGGACACTGGGAGTCTGGGACACTGAGACTGGGACACTGGGAGACTGGGACACTGAGAGACAGGGACACTAGGAGACTGGAACAATGAGAGACTGTGACACTGGGAGACTGGGACACTGAGAGACTGGGACACGGAGACTGGTACAATGGGAGATTGGGGCACTGGGAGACTGGGACACTGGGAGATGGGACACTTAGAGACTGGGACACTGGGAGACTCGGACACTGAGAGACAGGGACACTGGTAGACTAGGACACTGGGAGACAGGGACACTGGGAGATTGGAATACTGAGAGACAGGAACACTGGGAGACTGGGACACTAAGAGACTGCGACACTGAGACTGGGACACTGGGAGACTGGGACACTGAGAGACTGGGAAACTGGGAGATTTGGACACTGGGAGACTGGGACACTGGGAGACTGGAACACTGGGAGACTGGGACGCTGGGTGACTGGGACACTGAGATTCTGGTACACTGAGAGACTGGAACACTGGGAGACTTGGACACTGGGTGACTGTGACACTGGGAGACTGGGACACTGAGAGACTGGAACACTGGGTGAATGGGACACTGAGAGACAGGGACACTGGGAGACTGGGACACTGGAGACTGGGAAACTAGGTGACTGGAACACTGGGAGACTGGGAAACTGAGAGACTGGGACATTGAGAGTTTGGCAAACTAGGAGACTGGAACACTTTGAGACTAGGACACTGGGAGACAAGGAAACTGGGAGACTGGAATACTGGTAGACAGGGACACTGGGAGACATGAACACTGGGAAACCTGGACACTGGGAGACTGGGACACTCAGACGGGGACACTGGGAGACTGGGACACTGAGAGACTGGGACACTGGAAGACTGGGACACTGAGACTGGGACACTGGGAGACTGGGACACTGAGAGACTGGGACACTGGGAGACTGGGACACGGAGACTGGGACACTGGGAGACTGGGACACTGGGAGACTGGGACACGGAGAGACTGGGACACTGAGAGACTGGGACACTGGGAGACTGGGACCCTGGGAGACTGGGACACTGAGAGACTGGAACACTGAGACTGGGACACTGAGAGACTGGGACACTGAGACTGGGACACTGAGAGACTGGGACACTGGGAGACATGGACACTGGGAGACTGGGACTCTGGGAGACTGGGACACTGAGAGACTGGGACACTGGGAGAAGAGGACACTGGGAGACAGGGACTCTGGGAGACTGGAAAACTGGGAGACAGGGACACTGGGAGACTGGAACACTGGGAAACTGGGACACTGGGAGACTGGGACACTGAGAGACTGGGACACTGAGACTGGGACACTGGGAGAATCGGACACTGGGAGACTGGGACACTGGGAGACTGGAACACTGGGAGACTGGGACACTGGGTGACTGGGACACTGAGAGACTGGGACACTGAGAGACTGGAACACTGAGAGACTGGGACACTGAGAGACTGGGACACTGAGAGACTGGGACATTGAGAGACCGGAATACTGAGAGACTGGGACACTGGGAGACTGGGACACTGAGAGACTGGGACACTGAGAGACTGGGACACTAGGTGACTGGGACACTGAGAGACTGGGACACTGAGAGACTGGGACACTAGGAGACTGGGACACTGAGAGACAGGGACACTGAGAGACTGGGACATTGAGAGACCGGAACACTGAGAGACTGGGACACTGAGAGACTGGGACACTAGGAGACTGGGACACGGAGAGACTGGAACACTGAGAGACTGGGACACTGAGAGACTGGGACACTGAGAGACTGGAACACTGGGAGACTGGGACACTGGGAGACTGTGACACTGGGAGACTGGGACACTGAGAGACTGCGACACGGAGACTGGGACACCTTGAGACTGGAACATTGGGAGACTGGGACACTGAGAGACTGGGACACTAGGAGACTGGGACACTGAGAGTTTGGGACACTGGGAGACTGGGACACTGAGACAGGGACACTGGGAGACTGGGACACTGAGAGACAGGGACACTAGGAGACTGGAACACTGAGAGACTGGGACACTGAGAGACTGGGACACTGAGAGACTGGGACACTGGGAGACTGGGACACTGAGAGACTGGGACACTGAGAGACTGGAACACTGGGTGAATGGGACACCGAGAGACAGGGACACTGGGAGATTGGGACACTGGGAGACTGGGAAACTAGGAGACTGGAACACTGGGAGACTGGGAAACTGAGAGACTGGGACATTGAGAGACTAGGAAACTAGGAGACTGGAACACTGGGAGACTAGGACACTGGTAGACAGGGACTCTGGGAGACTGGGAAACTAGGAGACTGGGACACTGAGAGACTGGGACACTGGAACACTGGGACACTGAGACTGGGACACTGTGAGACTGGGACACTGGGAGACTGGGACACGGAGACTGGGACACGGAGACTGGGAAACTAGGGGACTGGAACACTGGGAGACTAGGACACTGGGAGACAGGCAAACTGGGAGACTGGAATACTGGTAGACAGGGACACTGGGAGACAGGGACACTCAGACTGGGAGACTTGGAGAATGGGACACTGTGAGACTGGGACACTGGGAGACTGGGACACGGAGACTGGGACACGGAGACTGGGACACTGGGAGACTGGGACTCTGAGAGACTGGGACACTGGGAGACTAGGACACGGAGACTGGGACACTGGGAGACTGGGACACTGGGAGACTGGGACACGGAGAGACTGGGACACTGTGAGACTGGGACGCTGGGAGACTGGGACACTGAGACTGGGCACTGAGAGACTGGGACACTGGGAGACATGGACACTGGGAGACTGGGACTCTGGGAGACTGGGACACTGAGAGACAGTGACACTGGGAGACAGCGACACTGAGAGACTGGAACACTGGGAGACTGGGACACTGAGAGACTGGGAGAAGGAGAGACTGGAACACTGGGAGACTGGGACACTGGGAGACGAGGACACTGGGAGACAGGGACTCTGGGAGACTGGAAAATTGGGAGCCAGGGACACTGGGAGACTGGAACACTGGGAAACTGGGACACTGGGAGACTGGGACACTGAGAGACTGGGACACTGTGACTGGGACACTGGGAGACTGGGACACTGGGAGACTGGGAGACTGGGAGACTGGAACACTGGGAGACTGGGACACTGGGTGACTGGGACACTGAGAGACCGGGACACTGAGAGACTGGAACACTGGGAGACTGGGACACTGGGAGACTGGGACATTGAGAGACCGGAACACTGAGAGACCGGGACACTCAGAGACTGGGACACTGCGAGACTGGAACACTGAGAGACTGGGACACTAGGAGACTGGGACACGGAGACACTGCAACACTGAGAGACTGGGATACTGAGAGACTGGGAAACTGGGAGACTGGGACACTGAGAGACTGGGACACTAGGAGACTGGGACACTGAGACTGGAACACTGGGAGCCTGGGACACTGAGAGTTTGGGACACTGGGAGACTGGGACACTGAGACTGGAACACAAGAGACTGGGACACTGAGAGAGTGGGACACTGGGAGACTGGGACACTGAGAGACAGGGACACTAGGAGACTGGAACACTGAGAGACTGGGACAAGGAGAGACCGGAACACTGGGAGACAGGGACACGGAGAGACTGGGACACTGAGAGACTGGGACACTTGGAGACTGGGACACTGGGAGACTGGGACACTGGGAGACTGGGACACTGGGAAACTGGGACACTGAGAGAATGGGACAATGAGAGACTGAGACACTGGGAGACTGTGACACTGAGACTGGAACACTGTGAGACTGGGACACTGAGAGACTGGGATACTGGGAGACTGGGACACTGAGAGACAGCGAGACTAGGAGACTGGAACACTGAGAGACTGGGACAAAGAGAGACCGGAACAATGGGAGACAGGGACACGGAGAGACTGGGACACTGAGAGACTGGGACACTGGGAGACTTGGACAATGGGAGACTGCGACACTGAGAGACTGGGACACGGAGACTGGGACAATGGGAGACTGGAACACTGAGAGACTGGAACACTGGGAGACTGGGACACTGAGAGACTGGGACACGGAGATACCAGTACAGTGGAAGACCGGGACACTGAGAGACTGGGACACTGGGAGACTGGGAGACTGGGACACTGGGAGACTGGGACACTGGGAGACTGGGACACTGAGAGACCTGGACACTGGGAGACAGGGAAATTGGGAGACAGGGACACTGGGAGACTGGGACACTGAGACTGGGACACTGGGAGACTGGGACACTGAGAGACTGGGACACTGGGAGACTGTGACACTGAGACTGGAACACTGGGAGACTGGGACACTGAGAGACGGGAACACTGGGAAACTGGGACACTGAGAGACAGGGACACTAGGAGACTGAAACACTGAGAGATTGGGACAAGGAGAGACCGGAACCCTGGGAGACAGGGACACGGAGAGACTGGGACACTGAGAGACTGGGACACTGGGAGACTTGGACAATGGGAGACTGCGACACTGAGAGACTGGGACACGGAGAATGGGACAATGGGAGACTGTAACACTGAGAGACTGGGAAACTGGGAGACTGGGACACTGAGATACTGGGACACGGAGATACCAGATCAGTGGAAGACAGGGACACTGAGAGACTGGGACACGGAGACTGGGACAATGGGAGACTGGAACACAGAGACTGGGACACTGGGAGGCTTGGACACTGAGAGACAGGGACACGGATATACCAGAACACTGGGAGACAGGGACACTGAGAGACCTGGACACTGGGAGACTGGGAGACTGGGACACTGAGAGACTGGGACACGGAGAGTGGAACACAGGGTGACTGGGCCACTGAGAGACTGGGACACTGAGACTGGGACACTGAGAGACTGGGACACTGGGAGACTGGGACACTGAGAGATTGGGACAATGAGTGACTGGGACACTGGGAGACTGGGACACTAAGAGACTGGAACACTGGGAGACTGGGACACTGAGAGACTGGGACACTGGGAGACTGGGACACTGAGACTGGAACACTGGGAGACTGGGACACTGAGAGAGTGGGACACTGGGAGACTGAGACACTGAGAGACAGGGACACTAGGAGACTGGAACACTGAGAGACTGGGACAAGGAGAGACCGGAACACTGGGAGACAGGGACACGGAGAGACTGGGACACTGAGAGACTGGGACACTTGGAGATTGGGACAATGAGCGACTGAGACACTGGGAGACTGGGACACTGAGACTGGAACACTGGGAGACTGGGACACTGAGAGACTGGGATACTGGGAGACTGGGACACTGAGAGACAGCGAGACTAGGAGACTGGAACACTGAGAGACTGGGACAAGGAGAGACCGGAACAATGGGAGACTGCGACACTGAGAGACTGGGACACTGAGAGACTGGGACACGGAGACTGGGACAATGGGAGACTGGAACACTGAGAGACTGGGACACTGGGAGACTGGGACACTGAGAGACTGGGACACGGAGATACCAGAACAGTGGAAGACAGGGACACTGAGAGACTGGGACACTGAGAGACTGGGACACTGGGACACTGGGACACTGGGAGACTGGAACACTGGGAGAGTGGGACACTGAGACTGGAACACTGGGAGACTGGGACACTGAGAGACGGGAACACTGGGAAACTGGGACACTGAGAGACAGGGACACTAGGAGACTGAAACACTGAGAGACTGGGACAAGGAGAGACCGGAACCCTGGGAGACAGGGACACGGAGAGACTGGGACACCGAGAGACTAGGACACTGGGAGACTGGGACACTGAGAGACTGGGACACGGTGACTGGGACAATGGGAGACTGGAACACAGAGACTGGGACACTGGGAGGCTTGGACACTGAGAGACAGGGACACGGATATACCAGAACACTGGGAGACAGGGACACTGAGAGACTGGGATACGGAGAGTGGAACACTGAGAGACTGGGACACTGGGAGACTGGGACACTGAGAGATTGGGACAATGAGTGACTGGGACACTGGGAGACTGGGACACTGAGAGACTGGAACACTGGGAGACTGGGACAATGAGTGACTGAGACACTGGGAGACTGGGACACTGAGACTGGAACACTGAGAGACAGGGACACTGAGAGACTGGGACACTGGGAGACTGGGACACTGAGAGACTGGGACACTGGGAGACTGGAACACTGAGAGACTGGGACACTGGGAGACTGGGACACTGAGAGACTGGGACACTGGGAGACTGGGACACTGGGAGACTGGGAGACTGGGACACTGAGAGACTGGGAGACGGAGACTGGAACACTGGGTGTCTGGGACAGTGAGAGACTGGGACACTGAGACTGGGACACTGAGAGACTGGGACAATGAGAGACTGGGAACTGAGAGACTGGGACACTGGGAGACTGGGACACTGAGAGACTGGAACATTGGGAGACTGGGACACTGGGAGACTGGGACACTGAGAGACTGGGACACTGGGAGACTGGGAAACGGAGAGACTGGGACACTGGGAGACTGGGACATTGAGAGACTGGGACACTGAGAGACGGACACGGAGACAGGAACACTGGGGGACTCGGACACTGAGAGACTGGGACACTGAGAGTGGAACACTGAGAGACTGGGACACTAAGAGACTGGAACACAGAGTGACTGGGACACTGGGAGACTGGGACACTGAGAGACTGGAACACAGAGAGACTGGGACACTGGGAGACTGGGACACTGAGAGGCTGGGACACTGGGAGACTGGGACACTGAGAGACAGGGTCACTGAGAGACTGGGACACTGGGAGACTGGAACACTGAGAGACTGGGACACTGGGAGACTGGGACACTGAGAGACTGGGACACTGGGAGACTGGGACACTGGGAGACTGGGAGACTGGGACACTGAGAGACTGGGAGACGGAGACTGGAACACTGGGTGTCTGGGACAGTGAGAGACTGGGACACTGAGACTGGGACACTGAGAGACTGGGACAATGAGAGACTGGGAACTGAGAGACTGGGACACTGGGTGACTGGGACACTGAGAGACTGGAACATTGGGAGACTGGGACACTGGGAGAATGGGACACTTAGAGACTGGGACACTGGGAGACTGGGACACTGGGAGACTGGAACACTGGGAGACTGGGCCACTGGGAGACTGGAACACTGGGAGACTGGGACACTGAGGGACTGGGCCACTGAGACTGGGACACTGGGAGACTGGGACACGGAGAGACTGGACACTGGGAGACTGGATCACTGGGAGACTGGGACACTGAGAGACCTGGACACTGGGAGACAGGGAATTTGGGAGACAGGGACCCTGGGAGACTGGGACACTGAGAGACTGGGACACTGGGAGACTGGGACACTGAGAGACTGGGACAATGGGAGAGTGGGACACTGAGACTGGAACACTGGGAGACTGGGACACTGAAAGACTGGAACACTGGGAAACTGGGACACTGAGAGACAGGGACACTAGGAGACTGGAACACTGAGAGACTGGGACAAGGAGAGACTGGAACACTTGGGAGACAGGGATACGGAGAATGGGACAATGGGAGACTGGAACACTGAGAGACTGGGACACTGGGAGACTTGGACACCGAGAGACTGGGACACGGATATACCGAAACACTGGGAGACAGGGAAACTGAGAGACTGGGACACTGGGAGTCTGGGAGACTGGGACACTGAGAGTCTGGGACACGGAGACTGGAACACTGGGAGACTGGGACACTGAGGCTGGGACACTGAGAGACTGGGACACTGGGAGTCTGGGAGACTGGGACACTGAGAGACTGGGACAAGGAGACTGGAACACTGGGAGACTGGGACACTGGGAGACTGGGACACTGAGTGACTGGAACACTGGGAGACTGGGACACTGGGAGACTGGGACACTTAGAGACTGGGACACTGGGAGACTGGGACATTGAGAGACTGGGACACTGTGAGACTGGAACACTGGGAGACTGGGACACTGGGAGACTGGAACACTGGGAGACTGGGACACTGAGAGACTGGGACACTGAGACTGGGACACTGGGAGACTGGGAAACGGAGAGACTGGGACACTGGAGACTGGGACACTGAGAGACCGGGAACACTGAGAGACTGGGACACTTAGAGACTGGGACACTGTGAGACTGGGACACGGAGACTGGAACACTGGGGGACTGGGACACTGAGAGACTGGGAGACTGAGACTGGGACACTGAGAGACTGGGACACTGAGAGACTGGAACACTGAGTGACTGGGACACTGGGAGACTGGGACACTGAGTGACTGGAACACTGAGAGACTGGGACACTGGGAGACTGGAGACTGGGACACTGAGAGACTGGGACACTGGGAGACTGGAACACTAGGAGACTGGGACACTGGGAGACTGGGACCCTGGGAGACTGGGACACTGAGAGACTGGAACACTGAGACTGGGACACTGAGAGACTGGGACACTGAGACTGGGACACTGAGAGACTGGGACACTGGGAGACATGGACACTGGGAGACTGGGACTCTGGGAGACTGGGACACTGAGAGACTGGGACACTGGGAGAAGAGGACACTGGGAGACAGGGACTCTGGGAGACTGGAAAACTGGGAGACAGGGACACTGGGAGACTGGAACACTGGGAAACTGGGACACTGGGAGACTGGGACACTGAGAGACTGGGACACTGAGACTGGGACACTGGGAGAATCGGACACTGGGAGACTGGGACACTGGGAGACTGGAACACTGGGAGACTGGGACACTGGGTGACTGGGACACTGAGAGACTGGGACACTGAGAGACTGGAACACTGAGAGACTGGGACACTGAGAGACTGGGACACTGAGAGACTGGGACATTGAGAGACCGGAATACTGAGAGACTGGGACACTGGGAGACTGGGACACTGAGAGACTGGGACACTGAGAGACTGGGACACTAGGTGACTGGGACACTGAGAGACTGGGACACTGAGAGACTGGGACACTAGGAGACTGGGACACTGAGAGACAGGGACACTGAGAGACTGGGACATTGAGAGACCGGAACACTGAGAGACTGGGACACTGAGAGACTGGGACACTAGGAGACTGGGACACGGAGAGACTGGAACACTGAGAGACTGGGACACTGAGAGACTGGGACACTGAGAGACTGGAACACTGGGAGACTGGGACACTGGGAGACTGTGACACTGGGAGACTGGGACACTGAGAGACTGCGACACGGAGACTGGGACACCTTGAGACTGGAACATTGGGAGACTGGGACACTGAGAGACTGGGACACTAGGAGACTGGGACACTGAGAGTTTGGGACACTGGGAGACTGGGACACTGAGACAGGGACACTGGGAGACTGGGACACTGAGAGACAGGGACACTAGGAGACTGGAACACTGAGAGACTGGGACACTGAGAGACTGGGACACTGAGAGACTGGGACACTGGGAGACTGGGACACTGAGAGACTGGGACACTGAGAGACTGGAACACTGGGTGAATGGGACACCGAGAGACAGGGACACTGGGAGATTGGGACACTGGGAGATCTGGGAAACTAGGAGACTGGAACACTGGGAGACTGGGAAACTGAGAGACTGGGACATTGAGAGACTTAGGAAACTAGGAGACTGGAACACTGGGAGACTAGGACACTGGTAGACAGGGACTCTGGGAGACTGGGAAACTAGGAGACTGGGACACTGAGAGACTGGGACACTGGAACACTGGGACACTGAGACTGGGACACTGTGAGACTGGGACACTGGGAGACTGGGACACGGAGACTGGACACGGAGACTGGGAAAACTAGGGGACTGGACACTGGGAGACTAGGACACTGGGAGACAGGCATAACTGGGAGACTGGAATACTGGTAGACAGGGGACACTGGGAGACTGGGAAACGGAGAGACTGGGACACTGGGAGACTGGGACATTGAGAGACTGGGACACTGAGAGAGTGGGACACTGAGACTGGAACACTGGGAGACTGGGACACTGAAAGACTGGAACACTGGGAAACTGGGACACTAAGAGACAGGGACACTTGAAGACTGGAACACTGAGAGACTGGGACAAAGAGAGACTGGAACACTTGGGAGACAGGGAGACGGGGACTGGGACAATGGGAGACTGGAACACTGAGAGACTGGGACACTGGGAGACTTGGACACTGAGAGACTGGGACACGGATATACCAGAACACTGGGAGACAGGGAAACTGAGAGACTGGGACACTGGGAGTCTGGGAGACTGGGACACTGAGAGACTGGGACACGGAAACTGGAACACTGGGAGACTGGGACACTGAGGCTGGGACACTGAGAGACTGGGACACTGGGAGTCTGGGAGACTGGGACACTGGGAGACTGGGACACTGAGTGACTGGAACACTGGGATACTGGGACACTGGGAGACTGGGACACTTAGAGACTGGGACACTGGGAGACTGGGACATTGAGAGACTGGGACACTGGGAGACTGGAACACTGGGAGACTGGGACACTGGGAGACAGGAACACATAGAGACTGGGACACTGAGAGACTGGGACACTGAGACTGGGACACTGGGAGACTGGGAAACGGAGAGACTGGGACACTGGGAGACTGGGACACTGAGAGACTGGGACACGGAGACAGGAACACTGGGGGACTGGGACACTGAGAGACTGGGAGACTGAGACTGGAACACTGAGAGACTGGGACACTGAGAGACTGGAACACAGAGTGACTGGGACACTGGGAGACTGGGACATTGAGAGACTGGGACACTGTGAGACTGGAACACTGGGAGACTGGGACACTGGGAGACTGGAACACTGGGAGACTGGGACACTGAGAGACTGGGACACTGAGACTGGGACACTGGGAGACTGGGAAACGGAGAGACTGGGACACTGGGAGACTGGGACATTGAGAGACCGGAACACTGAGAGACTGGGACACTTAGAGACTGGGACACTGTGAGACTGGGACACGGAGACAGGAACACTGGGGGACTGGGACACTGAGAGACTGGGAGACTGAGACTGGAACACTGAGAGACTGGGACACTGAGAGACTGGAACACAGAGTGACTGGGACACTGGGAGACTGGGACACTGAGTGACTGGAACACAGAGAGACTGGGACACTGGGAGACTGGGACACTGAGAGACTGGGACACTGGGAGACTGGGACACTGAGAGACAGGGACACTGGGAGACTGGGACACGGAGAGACTGGGACACTGGGAGACTGGAAGACTGAGAGACTGGGACATTGGGAGACTGGGCACTGAGAGACTTGGACACTGGGAGATTGGGACACTGGGAGACTGGGAGACTGGGACACTGAGAGACTGGGACACGGAGACTGGAACACTGGGAGACTGGGACAGTGAGAAACTGGGACACTGAGACTGGGACACTGAGAGACTGGGACAATGAGAGACTGGGACACTGAGAGACTGGGACACTGGGAGACTGGGACACTGAGAGACTGGAACATTGGGGAGACTGGGACACTGGGAGAATGGGACACTTAGAGACTGGGACACTGGGAGACTGGGACACTGGGAGACTGGAACACTGGGAGACTGGGCCAATGGGAGACGGGAACCCTGGGAGACTGGGATAATGAGTGACTGTGACACTGGGAGACTGGGACACTGAGAGACTGGAACACTGGGAGACTGGGACACTGGGAGACTGGGACACTTAGAGACTGGGACACTGGGAGAATGGGACACTGAGATACTGGGACACTTAGAGACTGGGACTGTGGGAGACTGGAACACTGGGAGACTGGTACACTGGGAGACTGGATCACTGGGAGACTTGGACACTGAGAGACTGGGACACTGAGACTGGGACACTGGGACACTGGGAAACGGAGAGACTGGGACACTGGGAAACTGGGACATTGAGAGACTGGGACACTGAGAGACTGGGACACGGAGACTGGAACACTGGGAGACTGGGACAGTGAGAAACTGGGACACTGAGACTGGGACACTGAGAGACTGGGACAATGAGAGACTGGGACACTGAGAGACTGGGACACTGGGAGACTGGGACACTGAGAGACTGGAACATTGGGAGACTGGGACACTGGGAGAATGGGACACTTAGAGACTGGGACACTGGGAGACTGGGACACTGGGAGACTGGAACACTGGGAGACTGGGCCAATGGGAGACTGGAACCCTGGGAGACTGGGATAATGAGTGACTGGGACACTGGGAGACTGGGACACTGAGAGACTGGAACACTGGGAGACTGGGACACTGGGAGACTGGAACACTGGGAGACTGGTACACTGGGAGACTGGATCACTGGGAGACTCGGACACTGAGAGACTGGGACACTGAGACTGGGCCACTGGGACACTGGGAACCGGAGAGACTGGGACACTGGGAAACTGGGACATTGTGAGACTGGGACACTGAGAGACTGGGACACGGAGACAGGAACACTGGGGGACTCGGACACTGAGAGACTGGGACACTGAGACTGGAACACTGAGTGACTGGGACACTAAGAGACTGGAACACAGAGTGACTGCGACACTGGGAGACTGGGACACTGAGAGACTGGAACACAGAGAGACTGGGACACTGGGAGACTGGGACACTGAGAGACAGGGACACTGAGAGACTGGGACACTGGGAGACTGGGACACGGAGAGACTGGGACACTGGGAGACTGGACCACTGAGAGACTGGGACACTGGGAGACTGGGACACTGAGAGACTGGGACACTGAGAAACTGGGACACTGAGACTGGGACACTGGGAGGCTGGGACACGGAGAGACTGGGACACTGGGAGACTGGGACACTGAGAGACTGGGACACTGGGAGACAGGGACCCTGGGAGACTGGGACACTGAGAGACTGGGACACTGGGAGACTGGGACACTGAGAGACTGGGACACTGGGAGAGTGGGACACTGAGACTGGAACACTGGGAGACTGGGACACTGAAAGACTGGAACACTGGGAAACTGGGACACTAAGAGACAGGGACACTTGAAGACTGGAACACTGAGAGACTGGGACAAGGAGAGACTGGAACACTTGGGAGACAGGGACATGGGGACTGGGACAATGGGAGACTGGAACACTGAGAGACTGGGACACTGGGAGACTTGGACACTGAGAGACTGGGACACGGATATACCAGAACACTGGGAGACAGGGAAACTGAGAGACTGGGACACTGGGAGTCTGGGAGACTGGGACACTGAGAGACTGGGACACGGAAACTGGAACACTGGGAGACTGGGACACTGAGGCTGGGACACTGAGAGACTGGGACACTGGGAGTCTGGGAGACTGGGACACTGAGAGACTGGGACACGGAGACTGGAACACTGGGAGACTGGGACACTGGGAGACTGGGACACTGAGTGACTGGAACACTGGGATACTGGGACACTGGGAGACTGGGACACTTAGAGACTGGGACACTGGGAGACTGGGACATTGAGAGACTGGGACACTGGGAGACTGGAACACTGGGAGACTGGGACACTGGGAGACAGGAACACGGAGAGACTGGGACACTGAGAGACTGGGACACTGAGACTGGGACACTGGGAGACTGGGAAACGGAGAGACTGGGACACTGGGAGACTGGGACACTGAGAGACTGGGACACGGAGACAGGAACACTGGGGGACTGGGACACTGAGAGACTGGGACACTGGGAGACTGGGACATTGAGAGACCGGAACACTGAGAGACTGGGACACTTAGAGACTGGGACACTGTGAGACTGGGACACGGAGACAGGAACACTGGGGGACTGGGACACTGAGAGACTGGGAGACTGAGACTGGAACACTGAGAGACTGGGACACTGAGAGACTGGAACACAGAGTGACTGGGACACTGGGAGACTGGGACACTGAGTGACTGGAACACAGAGAGACTGGGACACTGGGAGACTGGGACACTGAGAGACTGGGACACTGGGAGACTGGGACACTGAGAGACAGGGACACTGGGAGACTGGGACACGGAGAGACTGGGACACTGGGAGACTGGAAGACTGAGAGACTGGGACATTGGGAGACTGGGACACTGAGAGACTTGGACACTGGGAGATTGGGACACTGGGAGACTGGGAGACTGGGACACTGAGAGACTGGGACACGGAGACTGGAACACTGGGAGACTGGGACAGTGAGAAACTGGGACACTGAGACTGGGACACTGAGAGACTGGGACAATGAGAGACTGCGACACTGAGAGACTGGGACACTGGGAGACTGGGACACTGAGAGACTGGAACATTGGGAGACTGGGACACTGGGAGAATGGGACACTTAGAGACTGGGACACTGGGAGACTGGGACACTGGGAGACTGGAACACTGGGAGACTGGGCCAATGGGAGACTGGAACCCTGGGAGACTGGGATAATGAGTGACTGTGACACTGGGAGACTGGGACACTGAGAGACTGGAACACTGGGAGACTGGGACACTGGGAGACTGGGACACTTAGAGACTGGGACACTGGGAGAATGGGACACTGAGATACTGGGACACTTAGAGACTGGGACTGTGGGAGACTGGAACACTGGGAGACTGGTACACTGGGAGACTGGATCACTGGGAGACTTGGACACTGAGAGACTGGGACACTGAGACTGGGACAATGGGACACTGGGAAACGGAGAGACTGGGACACTGGGAAACTGGGACATTGAGAGACTGGGACACTGAGAGACTGGGACACGGAGACTGGAACACTGGGAGACTGGGACAGTGAGAAACTGGGACACTGAGACTGGGACACTGAGAGACTGGGACAATGAGAGACTGGGACACTGAGAGACTGGGACACTGGGAGACTGGGACACTGAGAGACTGGAACATTGGGAGACTGGGACACTGGGAGAATGGGACACTTAGAGACTGGGACACTGGGAGACTGGGACACTGGGAGACTGGAACACTGGGAGACTGGGCCAATGGGAGACTGGAACCCTGGGAGACTGGGATAATGAGTGACTGGGACACTGGGAGACTGGGACACTGAGAGACTGGAACACTGGGAGACTGGGACACTGGGAGACTGGGACACTTAGAGACTGGGACACTGGGAGAATGGGACACTGAGATACTGGGACACTTAGAGACTGGGACTGTGGGAGACTGGAACACTGGGAGACTGGTACACTGGGAGACTGGATCACTGGGAGACTCGGACACTGAGAGACTGGGACACTGAGACTGGGACACTGGGACACTGGGAAACGGAGAGACTGGGACACTGGGAAACTGGGACATTGTGAGACTGGGACACTGAGAGACTTGGACACGGAGACAGGAACACTGGGGGACTCGGACACTGAGAGACTGGGACACTGAGACTGGAACACTGAGTGACTGGGACACTAAGAGACTGGGAACTGAGAGACTGGGACACTGGGTGACTGGGACACTGAGAGACTGGAACATTGGGAGACTGGGACACTGGGAGAATGGGACACTTAGAGACTGGGACACTGGGAGACTGGGACACTGGGAGACTGGAACACTGGGAGACTGGGCCACTGGGAGACTGGAACACTGGGAGACTGGGACACTGAGGGACTGGGCCACTGAGACTGGGACACTGGGAGACTGGGACACGGAGAGACTGGACACTGGGAGACTGGATCACTGGGAGACTGGGACACTGAGAGACCTGGACACTGGGAGACAGGGAATTTGGGAGACAGGGACCCTGGGAGACTGGGACACTGAGAGACTGGGACACTGGGAGACTGGGACACTGAGAGACTGGGACAATGGGAGAGTGGGACACTGAGACTGGAACACTGGGAGACTGGGACACTGAAAGACTGGAACACTGGGAAACTGGGACACTGAGAGACAGGGACACTAGGAGACTGGAACACTGAGAGACTGGGACAAGGAGAGACTGGAACACTTGGGAGACAGGGACACGGGGACTGGGACAATGGGAGACTGGAACACTGAGAGACTGGGACACTGGGAGACTTGGACACTGAGAGACTGGGACACGGATATACCAGAACACTGGGAGACAGGGAAACTGAGAGACTGGGACACTGGGAGTCTGGGAGACTGGGACACTGAGAGACTGGGACACGGAAACTGGAACACTGGGAGACTGGGACACTGAGGCTGGGACACTGAGAGACTGGGACACTGGGAGTCTGGGAGACTGGGACACTGAGAGACTGGGACACGGAGACTGGAACACTGGGAGACTGGGACACTGGGAGACTGGGACACTGAGTGACTGGAACACTGGGATACTGGGACACTGGGAGACTGGGACACTTAGAGACTGGGACACTGGGAGACTGGGACATTGAGAGACTGGGACACTGTGAGACTGGAACACTGGGAGACTGGGACACTGGGAGACAGGAACACGGAGAGACTGGGACACTGAGAGACTGGGACACTGAGACTGGGACACTGGGAGACTGGGAAACGGAGAGACTGGGACACTGGGAGACTGGGACACTGAGAGACTGGGACACGGAGACAGGAACACTGGGGGACTGGGACACTGAGAGACTGGGACACTGGGAGACTGGGACATTGAGAGACCGGAACACTGAGAGACTGGGACACTTAGAGACTGGGACACTGTGAGACTGGGACACGGAGACAGGAACACTGGGGGACTGGGACACTGAGAGACTGGGAGACTGAGACTGGAACACTGAGAGACTGGGACACTGAGAGACTGGAACACAGAGTGACTGGGACACTGGGAGACTGGGACACTGAGTGACTGGAACACAGAGAGACTGGGACACTGGGAGACTGGGACACTGAGAGACTGGGACACTGGGAGACTGGGACACTGAGAGACAGGGACACTGGGAGACTGGGACACGGAGAGACTGGGACACTGGGAGACTGGAACACTGAGAGACTGGGACATTGGGAGACTGGGACACTGAGAGACTTGGACACTGGGAGACTGGGACACTGGGAGACTGGGAGACTGGGACACTGAGAGACTGGGACACGGAGACTGGAACACTAGGAGACTGGGACAGTGAGAAACTGGGACACTGAGACTGGGACACTGAGAGACTGGGACAATGAGAGACTGCGACACTGAGAGACTGGGACACTGGGAGACTGGGACACTGAGAGACTGGAACATTGGGAGACTGGGACACTGGGAGAATGGGACACTTAGAGACTGGGACACTGGGAGACTGGGACACTGGGAGACTGGAACACTGGGAGACTGGGCCAATGGGAGACTGGAACCCTGGGAGACTGGGATAATGAGTGACTGTGACACTGGGAGACTGGGACACTGAGAGACTGGAACACTGGGAGACTGGGACACTGGGAGACTGGGACACTTAGAGACTGGGACACTGGGAGAATGGGACACTGAGATACTGGGACACTTAGAGACTGGGACTGTGGGAGACTGGAACACTGGGAGACTGGTACACTGGGAGACTGGATCACTGGGAGACTTGGACACTGAGAGACTGGGACACTGAGACTGGGACAATGGGACACTGGGAAACGGAGAGACTGGGACACTGGGAAACTG
Source organism: Carcharodon carcharias (assembly GCF_017639515.1). Taxonomy (NCBI): domain Eukaryota; kingdom Metazoa; phylum Chordata; class Chondrichthyes; order Lamniformes; family Lamnidae; genus Carcharodon; species Carcharodon carcharias. Next base: position 124,582 of record NW_024471101.1, read on the forward strand.
GGACATTGAGAGACTGGGACACTGAGAGACTGGGACACGGAGACTGGAACACTGGGAGACTGGGACAGTGAGAAACTGGGACACTGAGACTGGGACACTGAGAGACTGGGACAATGAGAGACTGGGACACTGAGAGACTGGGACACTGGGAGACTGGGACACTGAGAGACTGGAACATTGGGAGACTGGGACACTGGGAGAATGGGACACTTAGAGACTGGGACACTGGGAGACTGGGACACTGGGAGACTGGAACACTGGGAGACTGGGCCAATGGGAGACTGGAACCCTGGGAGACTGGGATAATGAGTGACTGGGACACTGGGAGACTGGGACACTGAGAGACTGGAACACTGGGAGACTGGGACACTGGGAGACTGGGACACTTAGAGACTGGGACACTGGGAGAATGGGACACTGAGATACTGGGACACTTAGAGACTGGGACTGTGGGAGACTGGAACACTGGGAGACTGGTACACTGGGAGACTGGATCACTGGGAGACTCGGACACTGAGAGACTGGGACACTGAGACTGGGACACTGGGACACTGGGAAACGGAGAGACTGGGACACTGGGAAACTGGGACATTGTGAGACTGGGACACTGAGAGACTGGGACACGGAGACAGGAACACTGGGGGACTCGGACACTGAGAGACTGGGACACTGAGACTGGAACACTGAGTGACTGGGACACTAAGAGACTGGAACACAGAGTGACTGCGACACTGGGAGACTGGGACACTGAGAGACTGGAACACAGAGAGACTGGGACACTGGGAGACTGGGACACTGAGAGACAGGGACACTGAGAGACTGGGACACTGGGAGACTGGGACACTGGAGAGACTGGACACTGGGAGACTGGGACCACTGAGAGACTGGGACACTGAGACTGGGACACTGAGAAACTGGGACACTGAGACTGGGACACTGGGAGGCTGGGACACGGAGAGACTGGGACACTGGGAGACTGGGACACTTAGAGACTGGGACACTGTGAGACTGGGACACGGAGACAGGAACACTGGGGGACTGGGACACTGAGAGACTGGGAGACTGAGACTGGAACACTGAGAGACTGGGACACTGAGAGACTGGAACACAGAGTGACTGGGACACTGGGAGACTGGGACACTGAGTGACTGGAACACAGAGAGACTGGGACACTGGGAGACTGGGACACTGAGAGACTGGGACACTGGGAGACTGGGACACTGAGAGACAGGGACACTGGGAGACTGGGACACGGAGAGACTGGGACACTGGGAGACTGGAACACTGAGAGACTGGGACATTGGGAGACTGGGACACTGAGAGACTTGGACACTGGGAGACTGGGACACTGGGAGACTGGGAGACTGGGACACTGAGAGACTGGGACACTGAGACTGGAACACTAGGAGACTGGGACAGTGAGAAACTGGGACACTGAGACTGGGACACTGAGAGACTGGGACAATGAGAGACTGGGACACTGAGAGACTGGGACACTGGGAGACTGGGACACTGAGAGACTGGAACATTGGGAGACTGGGACACTGGGAGAATGGGACACTTAGAGACTGGGACACTGGGAGACTGGGACACTGGGAGACTGGAACACTGGGAGACTGGGCCAATGGGAGACTGGAACCCTGGGAGACTGGGATAATGAGTGACTGGGAGACTGGGAGACTGGGACACTGAGAGACTGGAACACTGGGAGACTGGGACACTGGGAGACTGGGACACTTAGAGACTGGGACACTGGGAGAATGGGACACTGAGATACTGGGACACTTAGAGACTGGGACTGTGGGAGACTGGAACACTGGGAGACTGGTACACTGGGAGACTGGATCACTGGGAGACTCGGACACTGAGAGACTGGGACACTGAGACTGGGACACTGGGACACTGGGAAACGGAGAGACTGGGACACTGGGAAACTGGGACATTGAGAGACTGGGACACTGGGAGACTGGAACACTGAGAGATTGGGACATTGGGAGACTGGGACACTGAGAGACTTGGACACTGGGAGACTGGGACACTGGGAGACTGGGAGACTGGGACACTGAGAGACTGGGACACGGAGACTGGAACACTGGGAGACTGGGACAGTGAGAAACTGGGACACTGAGACTGGGACACTGAGAGACTGGGACAATGAGAGACTGGGACACTGAGAGACTGGGACACTGGGAGACTGGGACACTGAGAGACTGGAACATTGGGAGACTGGGACACTGGGAGAATGGGACACTTAGAGACTGGGACACTGGGAGACTGGGACACTGGGAGACTGGAACACTGGGAGACTGGGCCAATGGGAGACTGGAACCCTGGGAGACTGGGATAATGAGTGACTGGGAGACTGGGAGACTGGGATACTGAGAGACTGGAACACTGGGAGACTGGGACACTGGGAGACTGGGACACTTAGAGACTGGGACACTGGGAGAATGGGACACTGAGATACTGGGACACTTAGAGACTGGGACTGTGGGAGACTGGAACACTGGGAGACTGGTACACTGGGAGACTGGATCACTGGGAGACTCGGACACTGAGAGACTGGGACACTGAGACTGGGACACTGGGACACTGGGAAACGGAGAGACTGGAACACTGGGAGACTGGGACACTGAGGCTGGGACACTGAGAGACTGGGACACTGGGAGTCTGGGAGACTGGGACACTGAGAGACTGGGACAAGGAGACTGGAACACTGGGAGACTGGGACACTGGGAGACTGGGACACTGAGTGACTGGAACACTGGGAGACTGGGACACTGGGAGACTGGGACACTTAGAGACTGGGACACTGGGAGACTGGGACATTGAGAGACTGGGACACTGTGAGACTGGAACACTGGGAGACTGGGACACTGGGAGACTGGAACACTGGGAGACTGGGACACTGAGAGACTGGGACACTGAGACTGGGACACTGGGAGACTGGGAAACGGAGAGACTGGGACACTGGGAGACTGGGACATTGAGAGACCGGAACACTGAGAGACTGGGACACTGAGAGACTTGGACACTGGGAGACTGGGACACTGGGAGACTGGGAGACTGGGACACTGAGAGACTGGGACACGGAGACTGGAACACTAGGAGACTGGGACAGTGAGAAACTGGGACACTGAGACTGGGACACTGAGAGACTGGGACAATGAGAGACTGGGACACTGAGAGACTGGGACACTGGGAGACTGGGACACTGAGAGACTGGAACATTGGGAGACTGGGACACTGGGAGAATGGGACACTTAGAGACTGGGACACTGGGAGACTGGGACACTGGGAGACTGGAACACTGGGAGACTGGGCCAATGGGAGACTGGAACCCTGGGAGACTGGGATAATGAGTGACTGGGAGACTGGGAGACTGGGACACTGAGAGACTGGAACACTGGGAGACTGGGACACTGGGAGACTGGGACACTTAGAGACTGGGACACTGGGAGAATGGGACACTGAGATACTGGGACACTTAGAGACTGGGACTGTGGGAGACTGGAACACTGGGAGACTGGTACACTGGGAGACTGGATCACTGGGAGACTCGGACACTGAGAGACTGGGACACTGAGACTGGGACACTGGGACACTGGGAAACGGAGAGACTGGGACACTGGGAAACTGGGACATTGAGAGACTGGGACACTGGGAGACTGGAACACTGAGAGATTGGGACATTGGGAGACTGGGACACTGAGAGACTTGGACACTGGGAGACTGGGACACTGGGAGACTGGGAGACTGGGACACTGAGAGACTGGGACACGGAGACTGGAACACTGGGAGACTGGGACAGTGAGAAACTGGGACACTGAGACTGGGACACTGAGAGACTGGGACAATGAGAGACTGGGACACTGAGAGACTGGGACACTGGGAGACTGGGACACTGAGAGACTGGAACATTGGGAGACTGGGACACTGGGAGAATGGGACACTTAGAGACTGGGACACTGGGAGACTGGGACACTGGGAGACTGGAACACTGGGAGACTGGGCCAATGGGAGACTGGAAACCTGGGAGACTGGGATAATGAGTGACTGGGAGACTGGGAGACTGGGATACTGAGAGACTGGAACACTGGGAGACTGGGACACTGGGAGACTGGGACACTTAGAGACTGGGACACTGGGAGAATGGGACACTGAGATACTGGGACACTTAGAGACTGGGACTGTGGGAGACTGGAACACTGGGAGACTGGTACACTGGGAGACTGGATCACTGGGAGACTCGGACACTGAGAGACTGGGACACTGAGACTGGGACACTGGGACACTGGGAAACGGAGAGACTGGAACACTGGGAGACTGGGACACTGAGGCTGGGACACTGAGAGACTGGGACACTGGGAGTCTGGGAGACTGGGACACTGAGAGACTGGGACAAGGAGACTGGAACACTGGGAGACTGGGACACTGGGAGACTGGGACACTGAGTGACTGGAACACTGGGAGACTGGGACACTGGGAGACTGGGACACTTAGAGACTGGGACACTGGGAGACTGGGACATTGAGAGACTGGGACACTGTGAGACTGGAACACTGGGAGACTGGGACACTGGGAGACTGGAACACTGGGAGACTGGGACACTGAGAGACTGGGACACTGAGACTGGGACACTGGGAGACTGGGAAACGGAGAGACTGGGACACTGGGAGACTGGGACATTGAGAGACCGGAACACTGAGAGACTGGGACACTTAGAGACTGGGACACTGTGAGACTGGGACACGGAGACAGGAACACTGGGGGACTGGGACACTGAGAGACTGGGAGACTGAGACTGGAACACTGAGAGACTGGGACACTGAGAGACTGGAACACAGAGTGACTGGGACACTGGGAGACTGGGACACTGAGTGACTGGAACACAGAGAGACTGGGACACTGGGAGACTGGGACACTGAGAGACTGGGACACTGGGAGACTGGGACACTGAGAGACAGGGACACTGGGAGACTGGGACACGGAGAGACTGGGACACTGGGAGACTGGAACACTGAGAGACTGGGACATTGGGAGACTGGGACACTGAGAGACTTGGACACTGGGAGACTGGGACACTGGGAGACTGGGAGACTGGGACACTGAGAGACTGGGACACGGAGACTGGAACACTAGGAGACTGGGACAGTGAGAAACTGGGACACTGAGACTGGGACACTGAGAGACTGGGACAATGAGAGACTGGGACACTGAGAGACTGGGACACTGGGAGACTGGGACACTGAGAGACTGGAACATTGGGAGACTGGGACACTGGGAGAATGGGACACTTAGAGACTGGGACACTGGGAGACTGGGACACTGGGAGACTGGAACACTGGGAGACTGGGCCAATGGGAGACTGGAACCCTGGGAGACTGGGATAATGAGTGACTGGGAGACTGGGAGACTGGGACACTGAGAGACTGGAACACTGGGAGACTGGGACACTGGGAGACTGGGACACTTAGAGACTGGGACACTGGGAGAATGGGACACTAAGATACTGGGACACTTAGAGACTGGGACTGTGGGAGACTGGAACACTGGGAGACTGGTACACTGGGAGACTGGATCACTGGGAGACTCGGACACTGAGAGACTGGGACACTGAGACTGGGACACTGGGACACTGGGAAACGGAGAGACTGGGACACTGGGAAACTGGGACATTGAGAGACTGGGACACTGGGAGACTGGAACACTGAGAGACTGGGACATTGGGAGACTGGGACACTGAGAGACTTGGACACTGGGAGACTGGGACACTTGGAGACTGGGAGACTGGGACACTGAGAGACTGGGACACGGAGACTGGAACACTGGGAGACTGGGACAGTGAGAAACTGGGACACTGAGACTGGGACACTGAGAGACTGGGACAATGAGAGACTGGGACACTGAGAGACTGGGACACTGGGAGACTGGGACACTGAGAGACTGGAACATTGGGAGACTGGGACACTGCGAGAATGGGACACTTAGAGACTGGGACACTGGGAGACTGGGACACTGGGAGACTGGAACACTGGGAGACTGGGCCAATGGGAGACTGGAACCCTGGGAGACTGGGATAATGAGTGACTGGGAGACTGGGAGACTGGGACACTGAGAGACTGGAACACTGGGAGACTGGGACACTGGGAGACTGGGACACTTAGAGACTGGGACACTGGGAGAATGGGACACTGAGATACTGGGACACTTAGAGACTGGGACTGTGGGAGACTGGAACACTGGGAGACTGGTACACTGGGAGACTGGATCACTGGGAGACTCGGACACTGAGAGACTGGGACACTGAGACTGGGACACTGGGACACTGGGAAACGGAGAGACTGGGACACTGGGAAACTGGGACATTGAGAGACTGGGACACTGAGAGACTGGGACACGGAGACAGGAACACTGGGGGACTCGGACACTGAGAGACTGGGACACTGAGACTGGAACACTGAGTGACTGGGACACTAAGAGACTGGAACACAGAGTGACTGGTACACTGGGAGACTGGGACACTGAGAGACTGGAACACAGAGAGACTGGGACACTGGGAGACTGGGACGCTGAGAGGCTGGGACACTGGGAGACTGGGACACTGAGAGACAGGGACACTGAGAGACTGGGACACTGGGAGACTGGGACACGGAGAGACTGGGACACTGGGAGACTGGACCACTGAGAGACTGGGACACTGAGAGACTGGGACACTGAGAAACTGGGACACTGAGACTGGGACACTGGGAGACTGGGACACGGAGAGACTGGGACACTGGGTGACTGGGACACTGAGAGACTGGGACACTGGGAGACAGGGACCCTGGGAGACTGGGACACTGAGAGACTGGGACACTGGGAGACTGGGACACTGAGAGACTGGGACACTGAGAGAGTGGGACACTGAGACTGGAACACTGGGAGACTGGGACACTGAAAGACTGGAACACTGGGAAACTGGGACACTAAGAGACAGGGACACTTGAAGACTGGAACACTGAGAGACTGGGACAAGGAGAGACTGGAACACTTGGGAGACAGGGACACGGGGACTGGGACAATGGGAGACTGGAACACTGAGAGACTGGGACACTGGGAGACTTGGACACTGAGAGACTGGGACACGGATATACCAGAACACTGGGAGACAGGGAAACTGAGAGACTGGGACACTGGGAGTCTGGGAGACTGGGACACTGAGAGACTGGGACACGGAAACTGGAACACTGGGAGACTGGGACACTGAGGCTGGGACACTGAGAGACTGGGACACTGGGAGTCTGGGAGACTGGGACACTGAGAGACTGGGACACGGAGACTGGAACACTGGGAGACTGGGACACTGGGAGACTGGGACACTGAGTGACTGGAACACTGGGATACTGGGACACTGGGAGACTGGGACACTTAGAGACTGGGACACTGGGAGACTGGGACATTGAGAGACTGGGACACTGGGAGACTGGAACACTGGGAGACTGGGACACTGGGAGACAGGAACACGGAGAGACTGGGACACTGAGAGACTGGGACACTGAGACTGGGACACTGGGAGACTGGGAAACGGAGAGACTGGGACACTGGGAGACTGGGACACTGAGAGACTGGGACACGGAGACAGGAACACTGGGGGACTGGGACACTGAGAGACTGGGAGACTGAGACTGGAACACTGAGAGACTGGGACACTGAGAGACTGGAACACAGAGTGACTGGGACACTGGGAGACTGGGACACTGAGTGACTGGAACACAGAGAGACTGGGACACTGGGAGACTGGGACACTGAGAGACTGGGACACTGGGAGACTGGGACACTGAGAGACAGGGTCACTGGGAGACTGTGACACGGAGAGACTGGGACACTGGGAGACTGGAACACTGAGAGACTGGGACATTGGGAGACTGGGACACTGAGAGACTTGGACACTGGGAGACTGGGACACTGGGAGACTGGAAGACTGGGACACTGAGAGACTGGGACACGGAGACTGGAACACTGGGAGACTGGGACAGTGAGAGACTGGGACACTGAGACTGGGACACTGAGAGACTGGGACAATGAGAGACTGGGACACTGCGAGACTTGGACACTGGGAGACTGGGACACTGAGAGACTGGAACATTGGGAGACTGGGACACTGGGAGAATGGGACACTTAGAGACTGGGAGACTGGGACACTGGGAGACTGGAACACTGGGAGACTGGGCCAATGGGAGACTGGAACCCTGGGAGACTGGGACACTGAGAGACTGGAACACTGGGAGACTGGGATAATGAGTGACTGGGACACTGGGAGACTGGGAGACTGAGAGACTGGAATACTGGGAGACTGGGACACTGGGACACTTAGAGACTGGGACACTGGGAGACTGGGACACTGAGAGACTGGGCCACTGGGAGACTGGAACACTGCGAGACTGGGACACTGAGAGACTGGGACACTGAGACTGCGACACTAGGAGACTGGGACACTGAGAGACTGCGACACTGAGAGACTGGGACACTGGGAGACTGGGACACGGAGACTGGAACACTGGGAGACTGGGACACTGAGAGACTGGGACACTGAGACTGGAACACTGGGAGACTGGGACACTGAGAGACCTGGACACTGAGACTGGAACACTGGGAGACTGGGACACTGAGAGACTGGAACACTGAGAGACTTGGAGACTGGGAGACAGGGAGACTGAGAGACTGGGACACTGGGAGACTGGGCCACTGAGAGACTGGGACACTGGGAGACTGGGACACTGAGAGACTGGGACAATGGGAGACTGGGACACTGAGTGTCTGGGACACTGAGAGACTGGGACACTGGGAGACTGGGACACTGAGAGACTGGGATACTGGGCGACAGGGACACAGAGACTGGGACACTTAGACTGGGACACTGGGAGACTGGGACGCTGGGAGGCAGGGACACTGGGAGACTGGAATACTGGGAGACAGGGACACTGAGAGACTGGAACACTGGGAAACTGGGACACTGAGAGACTGGGACACCAAGAGACCGGGATACTGGGAGACTGTGACACTGGGAAACAGGGTCACTGGGAGACTGGAATACCGGGAGACAGGGACACTGGGAGATTGGAACACTGGGAAACTGGGACACTGGGAGACTTGGACACGGATAGACTGGGACACTGGGAGACTGGAACACTGAGAGACTGGGACAATGGGAGACTGGGACACTGAGAGACTGGGACACTGGGAGACTGGGACACTGAGAGACTGGAACACTGGGAGACTGGGACACTGGGAGACTGGGACACTTAGAGACTGGGACACTGGGAGACTGGGACACTGAGAGACTGTGACCCTGAGAGACAGGGAAACTGGGAGACTGGAACACTGGGAGACTGGGCCACTGGGAGACTGGAACACTGGGAGACTGGGACACTGAGATACTGGGACACTTAGACTGGGAAACTGGGAGACTGGGACACGGAGAGACTGGGACACTGGGAGAATGGGACATTGAGAGACCGGAACACTGAGAGACTGGGGCACTGAAAGACTGGGACACTGAGAGACTGGGACACTGGGAGACTGGGACACGGAGACTGGAACACTTGGAGACTGGGACACTGAGAGCCTGGGACAATGAGACTGGAACACTGGGAGACTGGGACACTGAGAGACTGGGACACTGAGACTGGAACACTGGGAGACTGGGACACTGAGAGACTGGAACACTGAGAGACTTGAACACTGGGAGACTGGGCCACTGAGAGACTGGGTCACTGGGAGACTGGGACACTGATAGACTGGGACACTGAGAGACTGGGACACTGGGAGACTGGGACACTGAGAGACTGGGACACTGGGAGACAGGGACACTGGGAGTCTGGGACGCTGGGAGACAGGGACACTGGGAGACTGGAATACTGGGAGACAGGGACACTGAGAGACTGGAACACTGAGAGACTGGGATACTGGGAGACCGGGACACTGGGAAACAGGGACACTGGGAGACTGGAATTCCGGGCGACAGGGACACTGGGAGACTGGAACACTGGGAAACTGGGAGACTGGGAGACTGGGACACTGAGAGACTGGGATACTGGCAGACTGGGAAACTGGGAGACTGGAACACTGGGAGACTGGGACACTGGGAGACTGGGACTCTAGGAGACTGGGACACTTGGAAACTGGGACACTGAGAGACTGGGACACTGAGAGACTGCGACACGGAGAGACTGGGACACTGAGAGACTGGGACACTGGGAGACTGTGACACTGAGAGACTGGGACACCTTGAGACGGGGACACGTAGAGACTGGGACACTGTGAGACTGGGACACTGAGAGACTGGGACACTAGGAGACTGGGACACTTGGATATTGGGACTCTGGGAGACTGGGACACTGAGAGACTGGGACACTGGGAGACTGGGAAACTAGGAGACTGGGACTCTGGGAGACTGGGACACTGGGAGACTGGGACATGGGAGACTGGGACACTGAGTGACTGGTACACTGGGAGACTGGGACACTGAGAGACTGGGACACTGAGAGACTGGGAAACTAGGAGACTGGGACACTGAGAGACTGGGACACTGTGAGACTGGGAAACTAGGAGACTGGGACACTGAGAGACTGGGACACAGGGAGATTGGGACACTGAGACTGGAACACTGAGAGACTGGAATACTGTGAGTCAGGGACACGGAGAGACTGGGACACAGAGAGACTGGGACACTGGGAGACTGGGACACTGAGAGACTGGGACACGGAGACTGGGACAATGGGAGATTGGGACACTGGGAGACTGGGAAACTGGGAGACTGGGACACTTAGAGACTGGGACACTGGGACACTGAGAGACTGGGACACTGGGAGACTAGGACACTGGGAGACAGGGATACTGGGAGACTGGGACACTGAGACTGGGACACTGGGAGACAGGGACACTGGGAGACTGGGACACTTAGAGACTGGGACACTTGGAGACTGGGAAACGGAGAGACTGGGACACTGGGAGACTGGGACATTGAGAGACCGGAACCCTGAGAGACTGGGACACTAGGAGACTGGGAGACTGGGACACTGAGAGACTGGGACACGGAGACAGGAACACTGGTGGACTGGAACACTGAGAGTCTGGGACACTGGGAGACTGGGACACTGAGAGACTGGGACACGGAGACAGGAACACTGGTGGACTGGGACACTGAGAGACTGGGACACTGGGACTGGAACACTGAGAGACTGGGACACTAAGAGACTGGAACACAGAGTGACTGGGACACTGGGAGGCTGGGACACTGAGAGACTGGAAAACAGAGAAACTGGGACACTGGGAGACTGGGCACTGAGAGACTGGGACACTGGGAGACTGCGACACTGAGAGACAGGGACACTGAGAGACTGGGACACTGGGAGACTGGGACACGGAGAGTCTGGGACACTGGAAGACTAAGATACTGGGAGACTGGGACACTGAGAGACTGGGACAGTGGGAGACTGGGACACTGGGAGACTGGGAGAATGGGACACTGAGAGACTGGGACACGGAGACTGGGACACTGGGAGTCTGGGACAGTGAGAGATTGGGACACTGAGACTGGGACACTGAGAGACTGGGACAAGGAGAGACCGAAACACTGGGGGACAGGGACACGGAGAGACTCGGAAACTGAGAGACTGGGACACTGGGAGACTGGGACACTGAGAGACTGGGACACTGTGAGACTTGGACACTGGGAGACTCGGACACGGATATACCAGAACACTGGGAAACAGGGAAACTGAGAGACTGGGACACTGGGAGACTGGGAGACTGGGACACTGTGAGACTGGGACACGGAGACTGGAACACTGGGAGAATGGGACACTGAGACTGGGACACTGAGAGACTGGAACATTGGAAGACTGGGACACTGAGAGATTGGGACAATGAGAGATTGGGACACTGGGAGATTGGGACACTGAGAGACTGGAACACTGGGAGACTGGGACACTGGGAGACTGGGACACTTAGAGACTGGGACACTGGGAGACTGGAACACTGGGAGACGGGACACTGGGAGACTGGAACGCTGGGAGACTGGGACACTGAGAGACTGGGACACTGAGACTGATAAACTGGGAGACTGGGAAACGGAGAGACTGGGACACTGGGAGACTGGGACATTGAGAGACCGGAACACTGAGAGATTGGGACACTAGGAGACGGGGACACTTAGAGACTGGGACACTGAGAGACTGGGACACGGAGACAGGAACACTGGGGGACTGGGACACTGAGAGACTGGGACACTGAGAGACTGGAACACAGAGTGACTGGGACACTGGGAGACTGGGACACTGAGTGACTGGAACACAGAGAGACTGGGACACTGGGAGACTGGGACACTGGGAGACTGGGACACTGAGAGACAGGGACACTGCGAGACTGGGACACTGAGAGACTGGGACAATGGGAGACTGGGACACTGAGAGACTGGGATACTGGCAGACTGGGACACTGAGAGACTGGGACACTGGGAGACTGGGACACGGAGAGACTGGGACACTGGGAGACTGGAAAACTGAGAGACTGGGACACTGGGAGACTGGGACACTGGGAGACTGGGAGACTGGGACACTGAGAGACTGGGACACGGAGACTGGAACTCTGGGAGATTGGGACAGTGAGAGACTGGGACACTGAGACTGGGACACTGAGAGACAGGGACAATGAGAGACTGGGACACTGAGAGACTGGGATACTGAGGGATTGGGACACTGGGAGACCGGGACACTGGGAGACTGGGACTCTGGGAGACTGGGACACTAGGAGACAGGGACACTGAGAGACTGGGACCCGGAGACTGGAACACTGAGAGACTGGGACACTGAGAGACTATGACACTGAGAGACTGGGACACTGTGAGACTGGGAAACTGGGAGACTGGGACACTGAGAGACTGGGACACAGGGAGATTGGGACACTGAGACTGGAACACTGAGAGACTGGAATACTGTGAGTCAGGGACACGGAGAGACTGGGACACAGAGAGACTGGGACACTGGGAGACTGGGACACTGAGAGACTGGGACACGGAGACTGGGACAATGGGAGATTGGGACACTGGGAGACTGGGAAACTGGGAGACTGGGACACTTAGAGACTGGGACACTGGGACACTGAGAGACTGGGACACTGGGAGACTGGGACACTGAGACTGGGACACTGGGAGACAGGGACACTGGGAGACTGGGACACTTAGAGACTGGGACACTTGGAGACTGGGAAACGGAGAGACTGGGACACTGGGAGACTGGGACATTGAGAGACCGGAACCCTGAGAGACTGGGACACTAGGAGACTGGGAGACTGGGACACTGAGAGACTGGGACACGGAGACAGGAACACTGGTGGACTGGGACACTGAGAGACTGGGACACTGGGAGACTGGGACACTGAGAGACTGGGACACGGAGACAGGAACACTGGTGGACTGGGACACTGAGAGACTGGGACACTGAGACTGGAACACTGAGAGACTGGGACACTAAGAGACTGGAACACAGAGTGACTGGGACACTGGGAGGCTGGGACACTGAGAGACTGGAACACAGAGAGACTGGGACACTGGGAGACTGGGACACTGAGAGACTGGGACACTGGGAGACTGCGACACTGAGAGACAGGGACACTGAGAGACTGGGACACTGGGAGACTGGGACACGGAGAGTCTGGGACACTGGAAGACTAAGATACTGGGAGACTGGGACACTGAGAGACTGGGAGAATGGGACACTGAGAGACTGGGACACGGAGACTGGGACACTGGGAGTCTGGGACAGTGAGAGATTGGGACACTGAGACTGGGACACTGAGAGACTGGGACAAGGAGAGACCGAAACACTGGGGGACAGGGACACGGAGAGACTCGGAAACTGAGAGACTGGGACACTGGGAGACTGGGACACTGAGAGACTGGGACACTGTGAGACTTGGACACTGGGAGACTCGGACACGGATATACCAGAACACTGGGAAACAGGGAAACTGAGAGACTGGGACACTGGGAGACTGGGAGACTGGGACACTGTGAGATTGGGACACGGAGACTGGAACACTGGGAGAATGGGACACTGAGACTGGGACACTGAGAGACTGGAACATTGGAAGACTGGGACACTGAGAGATTGGGACAATGAGAGATTGGGACACTGGGAGATTGGGACACTGAGAGACTGGAACACTGGGAGACTGGGACACTGGGAGACTGGGACACTTAGAGACTGGGACACTGGGAGACTGGAACACTGGGAGACGGGACACTGGGAGACTGGAACGCTGGGAGACTGGGACACTGAGAGACTGGGACACTGAGACTGATAAACTGGGAGACTGGGAAACGGAGAGACTGGGACACTGGGAGACTGGGACATTGAGAGACCGGAACACTGAGAGATTGGGACACTAGGAGACTGGGACACTTAGAGACTGGGACACTGAGAGACTGGGACACGGAGACAGGAGCACTGGGGGACTGGGACACTGAGAGACTGGGACACTGAGAGACTGGAACACAGAGTGACTGGGACACTGGGAGACTGGGACACTGAGTGACTGGAACACAGAGAGACTGGGACACTGGGAGACTGGGACACTGGGAGACTGGGACACTGAGAGACAGGGACACTGCGAGACTGGGACACTGAGAGACTGGGACAATGGGAGACTGGGACACTGAGAGACTGGGACAATGGGAGACTGGGACACTGAGAGACTGGGACACTGGGAGACTGGGACACGGAGAGACTGGGACACTGGGAGACTGGAAAACTGAGAGACTGGGACACTGGGAGACTGGGACACTGGGAGGCTGGGAGACTGGGACACTGAGAGACTGGGACACGGAGACTGGAACTCTGGGAGATTGGGACAGTGAGAGACTGGAACACTGAGACTGGGACACTGAGAGACAGGGACAATGAGAGACTGGGACACTGAGAGACTGGGATACTGAGGGATTGGGACACTGGGAGACCGGGACACTGGGAGACTGGGACTCTGGGAGACTGGGACACTGGGAGACAGGGACACTGAGAGACTGGGACCCGGAGACTGGAACACTGAGAGACTGGGACACTGAGAGACTATGACACTGAGAGACTGGGACACTGTGAGACTGGGAAACTGGGAGACTGGGACACTGAGAGACTGGGACACAGGGAGACTGGGACACTGAGACTGGAACACTGGGAGACTGGGACACTGAGAGACTGGGACACTGAGAGACAGGGACACTGGGAGACTGGGACACTGGGAGCCTGGGACACTGGGAGACTGGGAAACTAGGAGACTGGAACACTGGGAGACTGGGACACTGGGAGACATGAACACTGGTAAACTGGGACATTGGGAGACTGGGACACTGGGAGACATGAACACTGGTAAACTGGGACATTGGGAGACTGGGACACTGAGACTGGGACACTGGGAGACTGGGACACTGAGAGACTTGGACACTGGGAGACTGGGACACTGAGACTGGGACACTGGGAGACTGTGACACTGAGACTGGGACACTGGGAGACTGGGACACTGGGAGACTGGGACACTGAGAGACTGGGACACTGAGACTGGAACACTGGGAGACAGGGACACTGGGAGACTGGAATACTGAGAGACAGGGACACTGAAAGACTGGAACACTGCGAAACTGTGACACTGAGAGACTGGGACACTGAGAGACTGGGACACTGGGAGACTGGGACACTGAGAGACTGGGACACGGAGACTGGGACAATTGGATATTGGGACACTGGGAGACTGGGACACTGGGAGACTGGGACACTTAGAGACTGAGACACTGGGACACTGAGAGACTGGGACACTGGGAGACTAGGACACTGGGTGAAAGGGACACTGGGAGACTGGAATACCTGGAGACAGGGACACTGGGAGACTGGGACACTGAGAGACTGGGACACTGGGAGACTGGGAAACGGAGAGACTGGGACACTGGGAGACTGGGACATTGAGAGACCGGAACACTGAGAGACTGGAACACTAGGAGACTGAGACACTTAGAGAATGGGACACTGAGAGACTGGGACACCGAGACAGGAACTTTGGGGGACTGGGACACTGAGAGACTGGGACACTGAGACTGGTACACTGGGAGACTGGGACACTGAGAGACTGGGACACTGAGAGACTGGAACACAGAGTGACTGGGACACTGGGAGACTGGGACACTGAGTGACTGGAACACAGAGAGACTGGGACACTGGGAGACTGGGACACTGAGAGACTGGGAGACTGGGACACTGAGAGACAGGGACACTGAGAGACTGGGACACTGGGAGACTTGAACACGGCGAGACTGGGACATTGGGAGACTGGAACACAGAGTGACTGGGACACTGGGAGACTGGGACACTGAGAGACTGGGACACTGAGACTGGGACACTGGGAGACTGGGACACGGAGAGACTGCGACACTGGGAGACTGGGACACTGAGAGACTGGGACACGGAGATCCCAGAACACTGGAGACTGGGACACTGGGAGACTGGGACACTGGGAGACTGGATCACTGGGAGACTGGGACAATGCGAGACCTGGACACTGGGAGACAGGGAAATTGGGAGACAGGGACACTGGGAGACTGGGACACTGAGACTGGGACACTGGGAGACTGGGACACTGAGAGACTGGGACACTGGGAGAGTGGGACACTGAGACTGGAACACTGGGAGACTGGGACACTGAAAGACTGGAACACTGGGAAACTGGGACACTGAGAGACAGGGACACTAGGAGACTGGAACACTGAGAGACTGGGACAAGGAGAGACCGGAACACTGGGAGACAGGGACATGGAGAGTCTCGGACACTGAGAGACTGGGACACTGGGAGACTGGGACACTGAGAGACTGGGACACGGAGACTGGGACAATGGGAGACTGGGACACTGAGAGACTGGGACACTGAGACTGGAACACTGGGAGACTGGGACACTGAGAGACCTGGACACTGAGACTGGAAAACTGGGAGACTTGGACACTGAGAGACTGGAACACTGAGAGACTGGGACACTGGGAGACTGGGACACTGAGAGACTGGGACTCGGAGACTGGGACAATTGGATATTGGGACACTGGGAGACTGGGACACTGGGAGACTGGGACACTTAGAGACTGAGACACTGGGACACTGAGAGACTGGGACACTGGGAGACTAGGACACTGGGTGAAAGGGACACTGGGAGACTGGAATACTGGGAGACAGGGACACTGGGAGACTGGAACACTGGGAGACGGGACACTGGGAGACTGGAACGCTGGGAGACTGGGACACTGAGAGACTGGGACACTGAGACTGATAAACTGGGAGACTGGGAAACGGAGAGACTGGGACACTGGGAGACTGGGACATTGAGAGACCGGAACACTGAGAGATTGGGACACTAGGAGACTGGGACACTTAGAGACTGGGACACTGAGAGACTGGGACACGGAGACAGGAGCACTGGGGGACTGGGACACTGAGAGACTGGGACACTGAGAGACTGGAACACAGAGTGACTGGGACACTGGGAGACTGGGACACTGAGTGACTGGAACACAGAGAGACTGGGACACTGGGAGACTGGGACACTGGGAGACTGGGACACTGAGAGACAGGGACACTGCGAGACTGGGACACTGAGAGACTGGGACAATGGGAGACTGGGACACTGAGAGACTGGGACAATGGGAGACTGGGACACTGAGAGACTGGGACACTGGGAGACTGGGACACGGAGAGACTGGGACACTGGGAGACTGGAAAACTGAGAGACTGGGACACTGGGAGACTGGGACACTGGGAGACTGGGAGACTGGGACACTGAGAGACTGGGACACGGAGACTGGAACTCTGGGAGATTGGGACAGTGAGAGACTGGGACACTGAGACTGGGACACTGAGAGACAGGGACAATGAGAGACTGGGACACTGAGAGACTGGGATACTGAGGGATTGGGACACTGGGAGACCGGGACACTGGGAGACTGGGACTCTGGGAGACTGGGACACTGGGAGACAGGGACACTGAGAGACTGGGACCCGGAGACTGGAACACTGAGAGACTGGGACACTGAGAGACTATGACACTGAGAGACTGGGACACTGTGAGACTGGGAAACTGGGAGACTGGGACACTGAGAGACTGGGACACAGGGAGACTGGGACACTGAGACTGGAACACTGGGAGACTGGGACACTGAGAGACTGGGACACTGAGAGACAGGGACACTGGGAGACTGGGACACTGGGAGCCTGGGACACTGGGAGACTGGGAAACTAGGAGACTGGTACACTGGGAGACTAGGACACTGGGAGACAGGGAAACTGGGAGACTGGAATACTGGGAGACAGGGACACTGGGAGACATGAACACTGGTAAACTGGGACATTGGGAGACTGGGACACTGAGACTGGGACACTGGGAGACTGGGACACTGAGAGACTTGGACACTGGGAGACTGGGACACTGAGACTGGGACACTGGGAGACTGTGACACTGAGACTGGGACACTGGGAGACTGGGACACTGGGAGACTGGGACACTGAGAGACTGGGACACTGGGAGACTGGGACACTGAGAGACTGGGACACGGAGACTGGGACAATGGGAGACTGGGACACTGAGAGACTGGGACACTGAGACTGGAACACTGGGAAACTGGGACACTGAGAGACCTGGACACTGAGACTGGAACACTGGGAGACTTGGACACTGAGAGACTGGAACACTGAGAGATTTGGAGACTGGGAGACAGGGAGACTGAGAGACTGGGACACTGGGAGACTTGGCCACTGAGAGCCTGGGACACTGGGAGACTGGGACACTGAGAGACTGGGACAATGGGAGACTGGGACACTGAGTGACTGGGACACTGAGAGACTGGGACACTGGGAGACTGGGACACTGAGAGACTGGGATACTGGGAGACAGGGACACAGAGACTGGGACACGGAGACTGGGACACTGGGAGACTGGGACGCTGGGAGGCAGGGACACTGGGAGACTGGAATACTGGGAGACAGGGACACTGAGAGACTGGAACACTGGGAAACTGGGACACTGAGAGAATGGGACACCAAGAGACCGGGATGCTGGGAGACTGTGACACTGGGAAACAGGGACACTGGGAGACTGGAATACCGGGAGACAGGGACACTGGGAGACTGGAACACTGGGAAACTGGGACACTGGGAGACTTGGACACGGATAGACTGGGACACTGGAACACTGAGAGACTGGGACAATGGGAGACTGGGACACGGAGACTGGGACACTGAGAGACTGGGACAATGAGAGACTGGGACACTGAGAGACTGGGACACTGGGAGATTGGGACACTGAGAGACTGGAACACTGGGAGACTGGGACACTGGGAGACTGGGACACTTAGAGATTGGGACACTGGGAGACTGGGACACTGAGAGACTGTGACCCTGAGAGACTGGGAAACTGGGAGACTGGAACACTGGGAGACTGGGCCACTGGGAGACTGGAACACTAGGAGACTGGGACACTGAGATACTGGGACACTGAGACTGGGACACTGGGAGACTGGGACACGGAGAGACTGGGACACTGGGAGACTGGGACATTGAGAGACCGGAACACTGAGAGACTGGGACACTGGGAGACTGGGACACTGAAACACTGGGAAACTGAGAGACTGGGACACTGGGAGAATGGGACACGGAGACTGGAACACTGGGAGACTGGGCCACTGAGAGACTGGGTCACTGGGAGACTGGGACACTGATAGACTGGGACACTGAGAGACTGGGACACTGGGAGACTGGGACACTGAGTGACTGGGACACTGGGAGACAGGGACACTGGGAGTCTGGGACGCTGGGAGACAGGGACACTGGGAGACTGGAATACTGGGAGACAGGGACACTGAGAGACTGGAACACTGAGAGACTGGGATACTGGGAGACCGGGACACTGGGAAACAGGGACACTGGGAGACTGGAATTCCGGGCGACAGGGACACTGGGAGACTGGAACACTGGGAAACTGGGACACTGGGAGACTGGGACACTGAGAGATTGGGATACTGGCAGACTGGGAAACTGTGAGACTGGAACACTGGGAGACTGGGACACTGGGAGACTGGGACTCTAGGAGACTGGGACACTGGGAAACTGGGACACTGAGAGACTGGGACACTGAGAGACTGCGACACGGAGAGACTGGGACACTGAGAGACTGTGACACTGGGAGACTGTGACACTGAGAGACTGGGACACCTTGAGACGGGGACACGTAGAGACTGGGACACTGTGAGACTGGGACACTGAGAGACTGGGACACTAGGAGACTGGGACACTTGGATATTGGGACTCTGGGAGACTGGGACACTGAGAGACTGGGACACTGGGAGACTGGGAAACTAGGAGACTGGGACCCTGGGAGACTGGGACACTGGGAGACTTGGACATGGGAGACTGGGACACTGAGTGACTGGTACACTGGGAGACTGGGACACTGAGAGACTGGGACACTGAGAGACTGGGAAACAAGGAGACTGGGACACTGAGAGACTGGGACACTGTGAGACTGGGAAACTAGGAGACTGGGACACTGAGAGACTGGGACACAGGGAGATTGGGACACTGAGACTGGAACACTGAGAGACTGGAATACTATGAGTCAGGGACACGGAGAGACTGGGACACAGAGAGACTGGGACACTGGGAGACTGGGACACTGAGAGACTGGGACACGGAGACTGGGACAATGGGAGATTGGGACACTGGGAGACTGGGAAACTGGGAGACTGGGACACTTAGAGACTGGGACACTGGGACACTGAGAGACTGGGACACTGGGAGACTAGGACACTGGGAGACAGGGATACTGGGAGACTGGGACACTGAGACTGGGACACTGGGAGACAGGGACACTGGGAGACTGGGACACTTAGAGACTGGGACACTTGGAGACTGGGAAACGGAGAGACTGGGACACTGGGAGACTGGGACATTGAGAGACCGGAACCCTGAGAGACTGGGACACTAGGAGACTGGGAGACTGGGACACTGAGAGACTGGGACACGGAGACAGGAACACTGGTGGACTGGGACACTGAGAGACTGGGACACTGGGAGACTGGGACACTGAGAGACTGGGACACGGAGACAGGAACACTGGTGGACTGGGACACTGAGAAACTGGGACACTGAGACTGGAACACTGAGAGACTGGGACACTAAGAGACTGGAACACAGAGTGACTGGGACACTGGGAGGCTGAGACACTGAGAGACTGGAACACAGAGAGACTGGGACACTGGGAGACTGGGACACTGAGAGACTGGGACACTGGGAGACTGCGACACTGAGAGACAGGGACACTGAGAGACTGGGACACTGGGAGACTGGGACACGGTGAGTCTGGGACACTGGAAGACTGGAACACTGAGAGACTGGGACACTGGGAGACTGGGACACTGAGAGACTGGGACACTGGGAGACTGGGACACTGGGAGACTGGGACACTGAGAGACTGGGACACTGGGAGACTGGGACACTGAGAGACTGGGACACTGGGAGACTGGGACACTGAGAGACTGGGATACTGGGAGACTGGGAGAATGGGACACTGAGAGACTGGGACACGGAGACTGGGACACTGGGAGTCTGGGACATTGAGAGATTGGGACACTGAGACTGGGACACTGTGAGACTGGGACAAGGAGAGACCGAAACACTGGGAGACAGGGACACTGGGAGACTGGGACACTGACACTGGGACACTGGGAGACTGGGACACTGAGAGACTGGGACACTGGGAGAGTGGGTCACTGAGACTGGAACACTGGGAGACTGGGACACTGAAGGACTGGAACACTGGGAAACTGGGACACTGAGAGACAGGGACACTAGGAGACTGGAACACTGAGAGACTGGGACAAGGAGAGAATGGAACACTGGGAGACAGGGACACGGAGAGACTCGGAAACTGAGAGACTGGGACACTGGGAGACTGGGACACTGAGAGACTGGGACACTGTGAGACTTGGACACTGGGAGACTGGGACACGGATATACCAGAACACTGGGAGACAGGGAAACTGAGAGACTGGGACACTGGGAGACTGGGAGACTGGGACACTGTGAGACTGGGACATGGAGACTGGAACACTGGAAGAATGGGACACTGAGACTGGGACACTGAGAGATTGGGACAATGAGAGATTGGGACACTGGGAGATTGGGACACTGAGAGACTGGAACACTGGGAGACTGGGACACTGGGAGACTGGGACACTTAGAGACTGGGACACTGGGAGACTGGAACACTGGGAGACGGGACACTGGGAGACTGGAACGCTGGGAGACTGGGACACTGAGAGACTGGGACACTGAGACTGATAAACTGGGAGACTGGGAAACGGAGAGACTGGGACACTGGGAGACTGGGACATTGAGAGACCGGAACACTGAGAGATTGGGACACTAGGAGACTGGGACACTTAGAGACTGGGACACTGAGAGACTGGGACACGGAGACAGGAACACTGGGGGACTGGGACACTGAGAGACTGGGACACTGAGAGACTGGAACACAGAGTGACTGGGACACTGGGAGACTGGGACACTGAGTGACTGGAACACAGAGAGACTGGGACACTGGGAGACTGGGACACTGGGAGACTGGGACACTGAGAGACAGGGACACTGCGAGACTGGGACACTGAGAGACTGGGACAATGGGAGACTGGGACACTGAGAGACTGGGACACAGGGAGACTGGGACACGGAGAGACTGGGACACTGGGAGACTGGAACACTGAGAGACTGGGACACTGGGAGACTGGGACACTGGGAGACTGGGAGACTGGGACACTGAGAGACTGGGACACGGAGACTGGATCTCTGGGAGATTGGGACAGTGAAAGACTGGGACACTGAGACTGGGACACTGAGAGACAGGGACAATGAGAGACTGGGACACTGAGAGACTGGGACACTGAGGGATTGGGACACTGGGAGACCGGGACACTGGGAGACTGTGATTCTGGGAGACTGGGACACTGGGAGACAGGGACACTGAGAGACTGGGACCCGGAGACTGGAACACTGAGAGACTGGGACACTGGGTGACTGGGACACGGAGACACTGGAGCACTGAGAGACTGGGATACTGTGAGACTGGGACACAGAGATAATGGGACACTGAGAGACTGAGACACTGAGAGACTGGTACACTGGGCGACTGGGACACTGAGAGACTGGGACACTGGGAGACTGGGAAACTAGGAGACTGGGACACTGAGAGACTGGGACACTGTGAGACTGGGAAACTGGGAGACTGGGACACTGAGAGACTGGGACACAGGGAGACTGGGACACTGAGACTGGAACACTGGGAGACTGGGACACTGAGAGACTGGGACACTGAGAGACAGGGACACTGGGAGACTGGGACACTGGGAGCCTGGGACACTGGGAGACTGGGAAACTAGGAGACTGGAACACTGGGAGACTGCGACACTGAGAGACTGGGACATTGAGATACTGGGAAACTAGGAGACTGGAACAATGGGAGACTAGGACACTGGGAGACAGGGAAACTGGGAGACTGGAATATTGGGAGACAGGGACACTGGGAGACATGAACACTGGTAAACTGGGACATTGGGAGACTGGGACACTGAGACTGGGACACTGGGAGACTGGGACACTGAGAGACTTGGACACTGGGAGACTGGGACACTGAGACTGGGACACTGGGAGACTGTGACACTGAGACTGGGACACTGGGAGACTGGTGCACTGGGAGACTGGGACACTGAGAGACTGGGACACTGAGACTGGAACACTGGGAGACAGGGACACTGGGAGACTGGAATACTGAGAGACAGGGACACTGAAAGACTGGAACACTGCGAAACTGTGACACTGAGAGACTGGGACACTGAGAGACTGGGACACTGGGAGACTGGGACACTGAGAGACTGGGACACGGAGACTGGGACAATGGGAGATTGGGACACTGGGAGACTGGGACACTCGGAGACTGGGACACTTAGAGACTGAGACACTGGGACACTGAGACACTGGGACACTGGGAGACTAGGACACTGGGAGAAAGGGACACTGGGAGACTGGAATACTGGGAGACAGGGACACTGGGAGACTGGGACACTGAGAGACTGGGACACTGGGAGACTGGGAAACGGAGAGACTGGGACACTGGGAGACTGGGACATTGAGAGACCGGAACACTGAGAGACTGGGACACTAGGAGACTGAGACACTTAGAGAATGGGACACTGAGAGACTGGGACACCGAGACAGGAACACTGGGGGACTGGGACACTGAGAGACTGGGACACTGATACTGGTGCACTGGGAGACTGGGACACTGAGAGACTGGGACACTGAGAGACTGGAACACAGAGTGACTGGGACTCTGGGAGACTGGGACACTGAGTGAATGGAACACAGAGAGACTGGGACACTGGGAGACTGGGACACTGAGAGACTGGGAGACTGGGACACTGAGAGACAGGGACACTGAGAGACTGGGACACTGGGAGACTTGAACACGGTGAGACTGGGACACTGGGAGACTGGAACACTGAGTGACTGGGACACTGGGAGTCTGGGACACTGAGAGACTGGGACACTGGGAGACTGGGACACTGGGAGACTGGGAGACTGGGACACTGAGAGACTAGGACACGGAGACTGGGACACTGAGAGACTGGGACAATGAGAGACTGGGAAACTGAGAGACTGGGACACTGGGAGACTGGGACACTGAGAGACTGGAACATTGGGAGACTGGGACAGTGGGAGAATGGGACTCTTAGAGACTGGGACACTGGGAGACTGGGACACTGAGAGACTGGGACACTGAGAGACTGGGACACTGGGAGACTGGAACACTGCGAGACTTGGCCACTGGGAGACTGGAACACTGGGAGACTGGGACACTGAGAGACTGGGACACTGAGACTGGGACACTGGGAGACTGGGACACGGAGAGACTGCGACACTGGGAGACTGGGAAACTGAGAGACTGGGACACGGAGATACCAGAACACTGGAGACTGGGACACTGGGAGACTGCGACACTGAGAGACTGGGACATTGAGATACTGGGAAACTAGGAGACTGGAACACTGGGAGACTAGGACACTGGGAGACAGGGAAACTGGGAGACTGGAATATTGGGAGACAGGGACACTGGGAGACATGAACACTGGTAAACTGGGACATTGGGAGACTGGGACACTGAGACTGGGACACTGGGAGACTGGGACAGTGAGAGACTTGGACACTGGGAGACTGGGACACTGAGACTGGGACACTGGGAGACTGTGACACTGAGACTGGAACACTGGGAGACAGGGACACTGGGAGACTGGAATACTGAGAGACAGGGACACTGAAAGACTGGAACACTGCGAAACTGTGACACTGAGAGACTGGGACACTGAGAGACTGGGACACTGGGAGACTGGGACACTGAGAGACTGGGACACGGAGACTGGGACAATGGGAGATTGGGACACTGGGAGACTGGGACACTGGGAGACTGGGACACTTAGAGACTGAGACACTGGGACACTGAGAGACTGGGACACTGGGAGACTAGGACACTGGGAGAAAGGGACACTGGGAGACTGGAATACTGGGAGACAGGGACACTGGGAGACTGGGACACTGAGAGACTGGGACACTGGGAGACTGGGAAACGGAGAGACTGGGACACTGGGAGAGTGGGACATTGAGAGACCGGAACACTGAGAGACTGGGACACTAGGAGACTGAGACACTTAGAGAATGGGACACTGAGAGACTGGGACACCGAGACAGGAACACTGGGGGACTGGGACACTGAGAGACTGGGACACTGAGACTGGTGCACTGGGAGACTGGGACACTGAGAGACTGGGACACTGAGAGACTGGAACACAGAGTGACTGGGACTCTGGGAGACTGGGACACTGAGTGACTGGAACACAGAGAGACTGGGACACTGGGAGACTGGGACACTGAGAGACTGGGAGACTGGGACACTGAGAGACAGGGACACTGAGAGACTGGGACACTGGGAGACTTGAACACGGTGAGACTGGGACACTGGGAGACTGGAACACTGAGTGACTGGGACACTGGGAGACTGGGACACTGAGAGACTGGGACACTGGGAGACTGGGACACTGGGAGACTGGGAGACTGGGACACTGAGAGACTGGGACACGGAGACTGGGACACTGAGAGACTGGGACAATGAGAGACTGGGAAACTGAGAGACTGGGACACTGGGAGACTGGGACACTGAGAGACTGGAACATTGGGAGACTGGGACAGTGGGAGAATGGGACTCTTAGAGACTGGGACACTGGGAGACTGGGACACTGAGAGACTGGGACACTGAGAGACTGGGACACTGGGAGACTGGAACACTGCGAGACTTGGCCACTGGGAGACTGGAACACTGGGAGACTGGGACACTGAGAGACTGGGACACTGAGACTGGGACACTGGGAGACTGGGACACGGAGAGACTGCGACACTGGGAGACTGGGAAACTGAGAGACTGGGACACGGAGATACCAGAACACTGGAGACTGGGACACTGGGAGACTGGGACACTGGGAGACTGAATCACTGGGAGACTGGGACAATGCGAGACCTGGACACTGGGAGACAGGGAAATTGGGAGACAGGGACACTGGGAGACTGGGACACTGAGACTGGGACACTGGGAGACTGGGACACTGAGAGACTGGAACACTGGGAAACTGGGACACTGAGAGACAGGGACACTAGGAGACTGGAACACTGAGAGACTGGGACAAGGAGAGACCGGAACACTGGGAGACAGGGACATGGAGAGTCTCGGACACTGAGAGACTGGGACACTGGGAGACTGGGACACTGAGAGACTGGGACACGGAGACTGGGACAATGGGAGACTGGAACACTGAGAGACTGGGACACTGGGAGACTTGGACACTGAGAGACTTCGACACGGATATACCAGAACACTGGGAGACAGGGAAACTGAGAGACTGGGACACTGGGAGACTGGGAGACTGGGACACTGAGAGACTGGGACACGGAGATTGGAACACTGGGAGACTGGGACACTGAGACTGGGACACTGAGAGACTGGGACAATGAGAGATTGGGAAACTGGGAGACTGGGACACTGAGAGACTGGGATACTGCGAGACTGGGACACTGGGAGACTGGGACACTGGGACACTTAGAGACTTTGACACTGGGAGACTGGGACACTGAGAGACTGGGACAATGGGAGACTGGAACACTGGGAGACTGGGACACTGGGAGACTGGAACACTGGGAGACTGGGACACTGAGAGACTGGGACACTTGGAGACTGGGACACTGAGAGACTGGGACACTGAGACTGGGACACTGGGAGACTGGGAAATGGAGAGACTGGGACACTGGGAGACTGGGACATTGAGAGACCAGAACACTGAGAGACTGGGACACTAGGAGACTGGGACACTTAGAGACTGGGACACTGAGAGACTGGGACACGGAGACAGGAACACTGCGGGACTGGGACACTGAGAGACTGGGACACAGAGACTGGGACACTGGGAGACTGGGACACTGGGAGACTGGGACACTGAGTGACTGGAACACAGAGAGTCTGGGACACTGGGAGACTGGGACACTGAGAGACTGGGACACTGGGAGACTGGGACACTGAGAGACAGGGACACTGAGAGACGGGACACTGGAGACTGGGACACGGAGAGACTGGGACACTGGGAGACTGGAACACTGAGAGACTGGGACACTGGGAGACTGGGACACTGAGAGACTGGGACACTGGGAGACTGGGACACTGGGAGACTGGGAGACTGGGACACTGAGAGACTGGGACACGGAGATTGGAACACTGGGAGACTGGGACAGTGAGAGACTGGGACACTGAGACTGGGACACTGGGAGACTGGGACACTGAGAGACTGGAACACTGGGAGACTGGGACACTGGGAGACTGGGACACTTAGAGACTGGGAAACTGGGAGACTGGAACACTGGGAGACTGGGAGACTGGGAGATAGGGACACTGAGAGACTGGGCCACTGGGAGACTGGAACACTGGCAGACTGCGACACTGAGAGACTGGGACACTGAGACTGGGACACTGGGAGACTGGGACACTGAGAGACTGGAACACTGAGAGACTGGGACACTGGGAGACTGGGACACTGAGAGACTGGGACACTGGGAGACTGGGACACTGGGAGACTGGGACACGGAGAGACTGGGATACTCGGAGACTGGGACACTGGGAAACAGGGACACTGGGAGACTGGAACACTGGGAAACTGGGACACTGGGAGACTGGGACACTGAGAGACTGGGACACTGTGAGACTGGGACACTGATAGACTGGGACACGGAGACTGGGACAATGGGAGATTGGGAAACTGGGAGACTGGGACACTGTGAGACTGGGACACTTAGAGACTGGGACACTGGGACAATGAGAGACTGGGACACTGGGAGACTAGGACACTGGGAGAAAGGGACACTGGGAGACTGGAATACTGGGAGACAGGGACACTGGGAGACTGGGACACTGAGAGACTGGGACACTTGGAGACTGGGAAACTTAGAGACTGGGACACTGGGAGACTGGGACATTGTGAGACCGGAACACTGAGAGACTGGGACTCTAGGAGACTGCGACACTTAGAGATTGGGACACTGAGAGACTGGGACACGGAGACAGGAACGCTGGGGGACTGGGACACTGAGAGCCTGGGACATTGAGACTGGAACACTGAGAGACTGGGACACTGAGAGACTGGAACACAGAGTGACTGGGACACTGGGAGACTGGGACACTGAGAGACTGGAACACAGAGAGACTGGGACACTGGGAGACTGGGACACTGAGAGACTGGGACACTGGGAGACTGGGACACTGAGAGACAGCAACACTGAGAGACTGGGACAATGGGAGACTGGAACACGGAGAGACTGGGACACTGGGAGACTGGAACACTGAGAGACTGGGACACTGGGAGACTGGCAGACTGGGACACTGAGAGACTGGGACACGGAGACTGGGACACCTTGAGACTGGAACATTGGGAGACTGGGACACTGGGAGAATGGGACACTTAGAGACTGGGACACTGGGAGACTGGGACACTGAGAGACTGAGACACTGAGAGACTGGGACACTGTGAGACTGGAACACTGGGAGACTTGGCCACTGGGAGACTGGAACACTGGGAGACTGGGACACTGAGAGACTGGGACACTGAGACTGGGACACTGGGAGACTGGGACACGGAGAGACTGGGACACTGGGAGACTGGGACACTGAGAGACTGGGACACGGAGATACCAGAACACTGGGAGACTGGGACACTGGGAGACTGGGACACTGGGAGACTGGATCACTGGGAGACTGGGACACTGCGAGACCTGGACACTGAGAGACAGGGAAATTGGGAGACAGGGACACTGGGAGACTGGGACACTGAGACTGGGACACTGGGAGACTGGGACACTGAGAGACTGGGACACTGGGAGAGTGGGACACTGAGATTGGAACACTGGGAGACTGGGACACTGAAAGACTGGAACACTGGGAAACTGGGACACTGAGAGACAGGGACACTAGGAGACTGGAACACTGAGAGACTGGGACAAGGAGAGACCGGAATACTGGGAGACAGGGACACGGAGAGACTCGGACACTGAGAGACTGGGACACGGAGACTGGGACAATGGGAGACTGGAACACTGAGAGACTGGGACATTGGGAGACTTGGACACTGAGAGACTGGGACACGGATATACCAGAACACTGGGAGACAGGGAGACAGAGAGACTGGGAGACCGGGAGACTGGGACACTGAGAGACTGTGACACGGAGACTGGGACACTGGGAGACTGGGACACTGAGACTGGGACACTGAGAGACTTTGACACTGGGAGACTGGGACACTGGGAGACTGGGACACTGGGATACTGGGACACTGGGAGACTGGGACACTTAGAGACTGGGACACTGGGAGACTGGGACACTGACAGACTGGGACACTGGGAGACTGGAACACTGACAGACTGGGACACTGGGAGACTGGAACACTGAGAGACTGGGACACTGGGAGACTGGGACAATGGGAGACTGGGACACTGAGAGACTGGGACACTGAGAGACTGGGACATTGAGAGACCGGAACACTGAGAGACTGGGACACTGTGAGACTGGGACACTGGGAGACTGGGACACTGGGAGACTGGGACACTGAGAGACTGGGACACTGAGAGACTGGAACACTGAGAGACTGGGACACTGAGACTGGGACACTGAGAGACTGGGACACTGAGAGACTGGGATACTGAGAGACTGGGACACTGAGAGACTGGGACACTGGGAGTTTGGAACACTGGGAGACTGGGACACTGAGAGACTGGGACACTGGGAGACTTGGACACTGAGAGACTGGTACACTGGGAGACTGGAACACGGAGAGACAGGGACACTGGGGGCCTGGGACACTGGGAGCCTGGGACACAGAGAGACTGGGACACTGATAGACTGGAACACTGAGAGACTGGGACACTGAGAGACTGGGAAACTGAGAGATTGGAACACTGGGAGACTTGGACACTGGGAGACTGGGACTCTGGGATACTGGGACATTGGGAGACCGGGACACTGGGAGACTTGGACACTGGGTGACTGGGACACTGTGAGACTGGGACACTGGGAGACTGGACCACTGGGAGACTGGAACACTGGGAGACTTGGACACTGGGAGACTAGGACACTGGGAGACTGGAACACTGAGAGACTGGGACACTGAGATACTGGGACACTGAGAGACTGGGACACGGAGACAGGGACCCTGAGAGACTGGGACACGGTGACTGGGACGCTGGGAGACTGGGACACGGAGAGACTGGGACACTGGGAGACTGGGACACTGAGAGACTGGAATACTGGGAGACTGGGATACTGGGAGACTGGGACACGGAGGGACTGGGACACGGAGACTGGGACACGGAGAGACTGGGACATGGAGACTGGGACACGGAGAGACTGGGACACTTAGAGACTGGGTCACTGAGAGACAGGGACACTAGGAGACTGGAACACTGGGAGACTGGGACACTGGGAGACTGGGACACTGAGAGCCTGGGACACTGAGAGACTGGGACACTTAGAGACTGGGACACTGGGATACTGGAACTCTGGGAGACTGGGACACTGGGAGACTGTGACACTGAGAGACTGGGACACTGGGAGACTGGGACACTGGGAGTTGGAACACTGAGAGACTGGGACACTGTGAGACTTGGACACTGGGAGACTGGGACATTGAGAGACCGGAACACTGAGAGACTGGGGCACTGGGAGACTGGGACACTGAGAGACTGGGACACTGAGACTGGGACACTGAGATACTGGGACACTGAGAGACTGGGACACTGTGAGACTGGGACACTGGGAGACTGGGACACTGGGAGACTGGGACACTGAGAGACTGCGACACTGGGAGACTGGGACATTGAGAGACCGCAACACTGAGAGACTGGGACACTGGGAGACTGGGACACTGAGAGACTGGGACACTGGGAGACTGGGACACTGGGAGACTGGGACACTGGGAGACTGGGACACTGAGATACTGGGACACTGAGAGACTGGGACACTGGGAGTTTGGAACACTGGGAGACTGGGACACTGAGAGACTGGGACACTGGGAGACTTGGACACTGAGAGACTGGTACACTGGGAGACTGGAACACGGAGAGACAGGAACACTGGGAGCCTGGGACACTGGGAGCCTGGGAAACAGAGAGACTGGGACACTGATAGACTGGAACACTGAGAGACTGGGACACTGAGAGACTGGGACACTGAGAGACTGGGACAATGGGAGACTGGGACACTGGGAGACTGGGACTCTGGGATACTGGGACATTGGGAGACCGGGATACTGTGAGACTAGGACCCTGGGAGACTGGGACTCTGAGAGACTGGGACACTGGGAGACTGGACCACTGGGAGACTGGAACACTGGGAGACTTGTACACTGGGAGACTGGGACATTGAGAGACCGGAACACTGAGAGACTGGGGCACTGGGAGACTGGGACACTGAGAGACTGGGACACTGAGACTGGGACACTGAGAGACTGGGGCACTGAGGGACTGGGTCACTGTGAGACTGCGACCCTGGGAGACTGGGACATTGAGAGACCGCAACACTGAGAGACTGGTACACTGGGAGACTGGAACACTGGGAGACTGGAATACTGGGAGACTGGGACACTGAGACTGGGACACTGAGAGACTTGATCACTTAGAGACCGGAACACTGGGAGACTGGAACACTGGGAGACTGGAGCACTGAGAGACTGGGACACTGAGAGACTGGGACACTGAGAGACTGGGACACTGAGAGACTGGGACACTGGGAGACTGGAACACTGGGAGACTGGAATGCTGGGAGTCTGGAACACTGGGAGACTGGGACACTGGGAGACTAGGACACTGGGAGACTGGAACACTGAGAGACTGGAACACTGGGAGTCTGGAACACTGGGAGACTGGGACACTGGGAGACTAGGACACTGGGAGACTGGAACACTGAGAGACTGGAACACTGTGAGACTGGGACACTGAGACTGGGACACTGAGAGACTGGAACAGTTAGATTCCGGAACACTGGGAGACTGGGACACTGGGAGACTGGAACACTGAGAGACCGGAACCCTGGGAGACTGGGACTCTGGGAGACTGGAACACTGAGAGACCGCAACCCTGGGAGACTGGAACACTGGGAGACTGGAACACTGAGAGACTGGGACACTGAGAGACTGGGACACTGGGAGACTGGGACACTGGGAGACTGGAACACTGGGAAACTGGGGACACTGGGAGCCTGTGATACTGGAAGACTGGGTGCTCTGGGACTCTCGGAATCTGGGACACTGGGAGCCTGGGGGTCAGGAATACTGGAGCTCTAGGCAGTGTATTTTCCTATTTGGGTCTTGATGGATTTTGTCTATTTACCCACCACTGACACCCCCCCCCCT
This sequence comes from Carcharodon carcharias, assembly GCF_017639515.1. Lineage (NCBI taxonomy): Eukaryota > Metazoa > Chordata > Chondrichthyes > Lamniformes > Lamnidae > Carcharodon > Carcharodon carcharias. Next base: position 157,683 of record NW_024471101.1, read on the forward strand.
CTCTACCTCCACCCCCCTTCACCTGCCACCTCCTCCCCCCCTTGCAGAATTCCCGGTACCAAACCTACCAGCGGATGTGGAACTACATGCATTCCAAGCAGCCCAGCGTCTTCGTCAAGACCACTGAAGAAGGGATCGCCCGGGTCTTGAACTCCAAGTACGCCTTCCTCCTGGAGTCCACGATGAATGAGTATCACAGGATAAGGAACTGCAACCTGACCCAGATCGGAGGCCTTCTCGACACCAAGGGCTATGGGATCGGAATGCCACTGGGTAGGTGTGAAAACTCAATCCGTGCCGCAGGTGCCGAAGCATCGAGCAACAGCCCAGGAACTGGCCATTCTGCCCCGTGCTGGGGTTAATGTTCAATATGAGTCCCCATCCATCCCTCCTCCTCTCACCCCACTCACCATACCCTCCTGCTCTGTTCTCCCTCATGTGTTTATCCAGCTCCCCCCACCCCTCACCAGTACTATAATAATATTCAGCTCAACCACTCTCTCTATAGGAGCGACTCCCACATTCTCCCCACTCTCTGGGTGAAGACATTTCTCCCTGAATTTCCCATAGGATTCATTAGTCACTATTTTATATTGATGGCCCCAGTTCCAGTCTCCCTCATATCTTCTCTACCTCTCCCCCTATCGAACACCATTTATAACTTGCCAGACTTTGATCAGGTCACACCCCAGGCCTCACCCTTTTAGAACTAAGAACCCCAGTCTGTTCAGTCTCCTCCAACAGTTTCTGATAGGGTCATTGGAAAGAGAGCGTATAACAAGCCTCACAATAAAATGGGAAGGGAGAAATAGGGAGCATGGTATCAGGAGCAGGGTTTTATTCTATTCATTCCTGAGATGTGGGTTTCACTGGCTGGGCCCAGCATTTATTGCCCATCCCTAATTGCCCCTTGAGAAGGTGGTGGTGAGCTGCCTTCTTGAACCGCTGCAGTCCCTGTGGTGTAGGTACCCCCATGGTGCTGTTCCAGGATTTTGACGAAGCGACAGTGAAGGAACGGCCGATATATTTCCAAGTCAGGATTCAGTGATGGTAATGCCATTAGTGGTTCAAGAAGGAGATGGTTAGATTCTCTCTTGTTGGAGATGGTCATTGCCTGACACTTGTGTGGTGTGAATGTTACTTGCCACTTGTCAGCCCAAGCCTGGATATTGTCCAGGTCTTGCTGAATTTGGACATGGACTGCTTCAGTATCTGAGGAGTTGCGAATGGTGCTGAACATTGTACAATCATCAGCGAACATCCCCACTTCTGACCTTATGATGGAAGGAAGGTCATTGATGAAGCAGCCGAAGATGGTTGGGCCGAGGACACCACCCTGAGGAACTCCTGCAGTGATGTCCTGGAGCTGAGATGACTGACCTCCAACAACCACAACCATCTTCCTTTGTGCTGGGTATGACTCCAACCAGCGGAGAGTTTTCCCCCTGATTCCCATTGACTCCAGTTTTGCTGGGGCTCCTTGATGCCACACTCGGTCAAATGCTGCCTTGATGTCAAGGGCAGTCACTCTCACCTCACCTCAGGAGTTCAGCTCTTTTGTCCATGTTTGAACCAAGGCTGTAATGAGGTCAGGAGCTGAGTGACCCTGGCAGAACCCAAACTGGGCATCAGGGAGCAGGTTATTGCTAAGCAAGTGCCACTTGATAGCACTGTTGATGACCCCTTCCATTACTTTACTGATGATGGAGAGTAGACCTTAGGGGCGGTAATTGGCCGGTTTGGATTTGTCCTGCTATTTGTGTACAGGACATACCTGGGCAATTTTCCACACAGCCGGGTGGATACCAGTGTTGTAGCTGTACTGGAACAGCTTGGCTAGGGGTGAGGCAAGTTCTGGAGCACAAGTCTTCAGTACTATTGCTGGAATATTGTCAGGGCCCATAGCCTTTGCAGTGTCCAGTGCCTTCAGCTGTTTCTTGATATCACGTGGAGTGAATCGAATTGGCTGGAGACTGATACCTGTGATGCTGGGGACCTCCAGAAGAGGCCAAGATGGATCACCCACTCAGCACTCCTGGCTGAAGATTGTAGCGAATGCTTCAGCTTATCTTTTGCACTGATGTGCTGGACCCCTCCATCATTGAGGATGGGGATAGTTGTGGAGCCTCCTCCTCCAGTGAGTTGTTTAATTGTTCACCACCGTTCACAACTGGATGTGGGAGGACTGCAGAACTTAGATCTGATCTATTGGTTGTGGAATTGCTTAGCTCTGTCTATCACTTGCTGCTGATGCTGTTTGACACACAAGTAGTCCTGTGTTACAGCTCATTTTTAGGTATACCTGGTGCTGCTCCTGACATGCCCTCCTGCACTCTTCATTGAACCAGGGTAGACCCCTGGCCTGATGGTAATGGTAGAGTGGGGGACATGCTGGGCCATGAGGTTACAGATTGTGTTCGAGTACAATTCTGCTGCTGCTGATGGCCCACAGCACCTCATGGATGCCCACTCTTGAGTTGCTAGATCTGTTTGAAATCTATCCCATTTAGCATGGTGATAGTGTCACACAACACGATGGGGGGTATCCTCAATGTGAAGGTGGGACTTTATCTCCACAGTGACTGTGTGGTGGTCACTCCTACCGATACTGTCATGGACAGATCCATCTGTGACAGGCAGGTTGGTGAGGATGAGGTCAAGTATGTTTTTCCCTCTTGTTGGTTCCCTCACCACCTGTCCCAGACCCAGTCTAGCAGCAATGTCCTTTAGGACTCGGCCAGCTCGGTCAGTAGTGGAGCTACCGAGACACTCTTGGTGATGGACATTGAAGTCCCCACCCAGAGTACATTCTGCACCCTCACCACCCTCAGTGCTTCCTCCAAGTGATGTTCAACATGGAGGAAGCACTGATTCATCAGCTGAGGGAGGGTGGGACGTAGTCATCAGCAGGAGGTTTCCTTACCCATGTTTGACCTGATGAGAATTCCTGGGGTCCAGAGTGGATGTTGAGGACTCCCAGGGTAACTCCCTCCTGACTGTATACCACTGTGTCACCACCGCTCAGGGAAGGTGATGAGGGTGTCTGGGACATTGTCTGTAAGGGATGATTCTGTGAGGATGACTATATCAGTTTGTTGCTTGACTAGTCTGTGAGACAGCTCTCCCAATTCTGCCACTAGCCCCCAGATGTTAGTAAGGAGGACAGTGCAGGGTCCACAGAGCTGAGTTTGCTGATGTCGTTTCCGGTGCCTAGGTTGATGCCGGGTGGTCTGTCCAGTTTCATTCCTTTTTTGTGGCTTTGTTACAACTGAGTGTCTGGCTCGGCCATTTCAGAGTCAGCCACATGGTTGTGGGTCTGGAGTCACATGTAGGCCAGACTGGGTAAGGACAGCAGATTTCCCTCCCTAAAAGGACATTGGCGACCCAGATGGGTCTTTACAACATTCGACAATGGTTTCATTGCTTTTAAAAGAATAATTAATTCAAACTTTAACTGGCATGGCAGGATTCGAACCTGGGTCACCAGAGCATTACTTTGGGTCTCTGCATTACTAGCCCAGTGACAACACCACTGTACCATCGCCTCCTCATTCACCTCCCTTTGTGTATGTCTTTGTGTGCGTTTATGTGTGTGTGTGTGTGTATGTTTGTGTGTGTGATTGTGTGCATTTATGTGTGTGTGTGTGATTGTGTGTGTGTGTGTGCATTTGTGTGTGTGTGATTGTGTGTGTACGTTTATGTGTGTGTGTGTGTATGTGTGTGTATGTGTGATTGTGTGTGTGCGTTTGGGTGTGTGTGCTTTTGTGTATGTGTGTGATTATGTGTGTGTGTGCGTTTGTGTAAGTGTGTGATTATGTGTGTGCGTGTGTGTGTATATGCGTGTGTTTGTGTGTGTGTGTGTGTGTGCGTTTGTGTGTGCGCTTGTGTGTGTGTGTGTAAGTGTGTTTGTGTGTGTGTGTGTGATTGTGTGCATTTGTGTGTGTGTGTGTGTTTGTGTGTGTGTGTGTGTGTGTGTGTTTGTGTTTGTGTGTGTGATTGTGTGCGTTTGTGTGTATTTTATGATCCCCAGCTGAGGTAACCCCTGGACAAGCCTGATCCCAGAGTGGAACCCAGCTTCTTGTGTGTGTGTGTGTGTGTGTGTGTGTGTGTGTGTGTGTGTGTGTGTGTGTGTGTGTGTGTGTGTGTATGCATCAGTGTGTGTGTGTGTCTGTATGTGTGATTTGTGTGTATGTGTGATGTTGTGCCTGTATGCCTGTGCGTGTGTTCGTTGTGTGTCTGTGTGTGTTTCTGTGTGTCTTTGTACACGTGTGTGTGTGTGTGTGTGTTTGTGTGTATGCATGTGTGTGTGTGTGTCTGTGGGCGTCTGCGTGTGTGTGACTGTGTGTGAGTGTCTGTGTGTGTGTGTGCGTGTGTGTGTGTGTGTGTCTGTGACTGTGTTTGTGTGAGTCTGAGTTTGGGCACATGTTTGTGCATGCATGTGCAGGTGTGCCTGTGCATATGTCTGTGCGTGTGTGTGTGATTGTGTGTGCATGTGTAAGTGTGAGAGTGTCTGTGCGTGTGTGTGCCTGTGTATGAATGTCTGTGTGTGTGTCTGTGTGCATGTGTGTGTGTGATTGTTTGTGCATGCATGTGCAGGTGTGCCTGTTTATATGCCTGTGTGTTTGTGCGTGTGAGTGCATGAGTGCATGTGTGTGCCTGTGATTTGTGTGTGCCTGTGAGTGTGTGTGTGTGTGTGTGTGTGTGTGTGTGTTTGCATCATTGTGTGTGTGTTAGTGTATGTTTGTATGCATGTGTATCTGTGTGAGTGTCTGTATGTGTGATTTGTGTGTATGTGTGATTTTGTGCCTGTATGCCTGTGCGTGTGTTCGTTGTGTGTCTGTGTGTGTTTCTGTGTGTCTTTGTACACTTGTGTGTGTGTGTGTTTGTGTGTATGCATCAGTGTGTGTGTGTGTCTGTGGGTGTCTGCGTGTGTGTGACTGTGTGTGAGTGTCTGTGTGTTTGTGCGTGTGTGTGTGTGTGTGTCTGTGACTGTGTTTGTGTGAGTCTGAGTTTGGGCACATGTTTGTGCATGCATGTGCAGGTGTGCCTGTGCATATGTCTGTGCGTGTGTGTGTGTGTGTGATTGTGTGTGCATGTGTAAGTGTGAGAGTGTCTGTGCGTGTGTGTGCCTGTGTATGAATGTCTGTGTGTGTGTCTGTGTGCATGTGTGTTTGCATGTGCTTGAGTGTGTGTGCGCATGTGTGTATTAGTGTGTCCATGTGTGTGATTGAGTGTTTGTACATGTGTGTGAATGTGTGCCTGCGTGTCTGTGTGTGTCTATGTGTGAGTGTCTATGTGTGACGTCTATGTGTGCTTAGTTTGTGTGACTATGTGTGTTTGTGTGTTCAGGTGTATGTACCTGCGTGAGTGCCTGTCTGTCTGTGTGTGATTGTATGTGTGATTTGTTTGTGTGTGTTTGTGTCTGTGTGACTTTTTGTGTGTGCATGTGTTGGTGTGAGAGTTTGTCTGTGAATGTCTGTGTGTGTCTGCATGTGTGTGTGTCTGCGTGTGTGCATGTTTGTGTGTGCGCATGTGTCTGTGTGTGTGTGAACCTGAGTTTGTGCGCACATTTGTGCATGTGTGCCTATTTGTCTGTATGCCTGTGTGAATGTCTGTGTATGAGTGTCTGTGTATGAGTGCGCATGTGTGTATGTGTATGTCTGTGTGTGATTTGTGTGTGCATGTGTGTTTGTGCTTGTGTGACTTTTTGTGTGTCTGTGAGTACCTGTGCATATGTCTGTTTCTGTGTCTTTGTACATGTGTGTGTGTATGCGTCTGTGTGTCTGTGTGTGTGTATGTGCGTGTCTGTGTGCATGTGTGAATGTGACAGTGTGTGTGTGAATGTCTGTTTCTGTCTGCATGTGTGTGTGGCTGTGTGTGAGTGTCTGTATGTGAGTGTCTGTGTGTGTTTGTGTGTACCTGTGTGCATCTGTGTGTGTCTGTGTCTGTGACTGTGTGTATGTGAGCCTGAGTTTGGGCACATGTTTGTGCATGCGGGTGCAGGTGTGCCTGTGCATGTGTGAGTGTGAGAGTGTCTGTGTGTGTGTGTGTGTCTGTATGCATGTGTGTACGCATGTGCTTGAGTGTGTGTGTGCATGTGTGTGATTGCATGTTTGTACATATGTGTGCCTGTGTGTCTGTGTGTGTGTGTGTCTGGTGAGTGTCTGTGTGATTAGTGTGTGTGTGTTTGTGTGACTCTGTGTGTGTGTGTGTGCGTGTTTGTGTGTTCAGGTGTGTGTACCTGCGTGAGTGTCCGTCTGTATGTGCATGATTGTATGTGTGATTTGTATGTGTGTTTATGTCTGTTTGTGTCTGTGTGACCTTTTGTGTGTGCATGTGTTGGTGTGAGAGTGTTTGTGTGAGTGTCCGCGTGTGTGTGTCTGTGCGTGTGTCTGTGCTGTGTCTGTGTGTGTGTTTCTGTGTGTCTGTGTGTGTGTCTGTGTGTGTATGTGTGTGTGTGTGTGTGTGCGTGCATTTGTGTGTGTCTATGTGCATGTGTATGTGCATGTGTCTGTGCATGTGAGCCTGAGTTTGTGCACGTTTGTGCATGTGTGTACGTGTATGTGTGCCTGTGTGTCTTTGTGTGTGTGTGTGCCTGTGTGTGTGTCTGTGTGTGTGTGTGTGTGCATGTGTGTGTATGTGTGAGTTTGTGTGCATGTGTGTCTGTGTCTGTGTGTGTGAGCCTGTGCACACATTTGTGCATGTGTGCCTCTGTGTCTGTGTGCCTGTGCATGAGTGTCTGTGTGTGTGTACATATGTATGTGTGTTTGTGTGCCTGTGTGCATGTGATTGTGTATCTGTTTGTGTGAGTCTGGGTTTGCACACTCGTTTGTGCATGTGTGTGTGTGTGTGTATGTTTGCACATGGGTTTGTATGTGCATGCATGTGTTGTGTGTGTGTGTGTGTGTGTGTCTGTGTTTGAGTGTCTGAGTGTGTGTTTGTGCAAGTGTGTGTTTGTGTGAGTGTCTGTGTATGATTGTATGTGTGATCTTTGTGTGTGTGTTTGCGTGTGCTGTGTGCATGTGTATATCTGTGTGTGTGTGTGTGTGCATGTGTGAGTGTGAGAGTGTGCCTTTGTATGAGTGTATGTTTGTATATCTGTGTATATGTGTGTGTGCATGTGTGTGAGTGTGCATGCATGGGATTGTGTTGTACATGTGTGTGCACAAGTAGGTACCTGTGATGTGTGTGTGTGTTTATGTGTGAGATGTGTGTGCGAGTGTGTGAGCATGTGTGTGTGTGTGTTTGTGTTTGTCTGTGTCTGCATGTGTGAGTCTGAGTTTGTGCACTCGTTTGTGCATGTTTGCCTGTGCGTGAGTGCCAGTGAGTGTGCCTGTGTGTGTGTGTGTCTGTGTGCATGTATGTTTGTGTGTGTTAGCGTATGTTTGTATGTTTGTGTGTGTCTATCTGTGTGTGTGTGTGTGTGTGTGTGTGTGTGATTGTGTGTTTGTGCGTGTGAGCATGTGTGTGCCTGTAATGTGTATGTGCCTGTGCATGCACATGTGTGTTTATGTGTGTGTTTGCATGAGTGTGTGTGTGTGTGTTAGTGTGAGTTTGTATATGAGTATGTGTATATTTGTGAGTGTTTATGTATCTGTGTGAGTGTCTTTGTGTCATTGTATGTGTGATGTGTGTGTGAGTTTGTGTGTGTGTGTTTAGGTGTGTGTATCTGTGTGAGTATCTGTGTGTCTGTTTGTGGTTGTATGTGTGATTTGTGTGTGTGTGTGTATATGTGTGCCTGTGACAGTGTGTGTCTGAGTTTGGGCACACATTTGTGGATGTGTATGGATGTGTGCTTGTGTGTATGTGTGTGTGCGTGTGTGTATTTATGTCTATGTGTATGCATATGTGAATGTGCCGGTGTGTATGTGCCTTTGTGTGTGTGTGTGCATGTGTGTGTGCATGTGCCCAAGTCTGTGTGTGCATATTTGTGTGTAAGTGTGTGCATGTGTGTCTAGATGTCTGTGTGTGTGTGTGTGTGCGCGCATGTGTGTGTGTGTGCATGTGCCCGAGTCTGCGTGTGCATGTTTGTGTGTAAGTGTGTGCATGTGTGTCTATATGTCTGTGTGTGTGTGTGTGTGTGTGTTTGTGTCTGAGAGTCTGGGTTTGTGCACACGCTTGGGCAGGTATGCCTGTGCGTGCGCATGTGTGCATTTGTGTGTGTGCATGTGTGAGTGTGAAGTGTGTGTGTGTGTGACTGTGAGTGTCTGCATGTGTGTGTGTGTGTGCATGTGTCTGTGTGAGAGTTTGAGTTTGTATGTGTTTATGTGTGTCTGTGTGCATTTGTGTGTGCATGTGTGTGCCTGTGTGTGTATGTGTTTGTGTGAGTGTGTACATGTTAATGTGCTTTTGAGTGTATGTGTGTGTTTGTGTCTGTGTGTTTAGGTGTGTGTATCTGTGTGTGTCTGTGTGTTTGTTTGTGGTTGTGTGTGTGATTTGTGTGTGTGTAAATGTGTGTGTTCATGTATGTGTGCCTGTGACAGTCTGTGTCTGAGTTTGGGCACACATTTGTGGATGTGTGTGGATGTGTGCTTGTGCGTATGTGTGTGTGCGTGTATGTATTTATGTCTATGTACGTGCATATGTGAATGTGCTGGTGTATATGTGCCTGTGTGTGTGTGCGTGTGTGCATGTGTGTGTACTTGTGCCTGAGTCTGCATGTGCATGTTTGTGTGTAAGTGTGTGCATGTGTGTCTATATGTCTGTGTGTATGTGTGTGAGAGTGTGTGTCTGTGTGTGTGTTTGTGTTTGTGTCTGTGTTTAGGTGTGTGTATCTGTGTAAGTGTCTGTGTGTCTGTTTGTGGTTGTATGTGTGATTTGTTTGTATGTACATGTGTGTGTTCATGTATGTGTGCCTGTGACAGTGTGTGTCTGAGTTTGGGCACACATTTGTGCACGTGTGTGCAGGTGTGTGTATGTGTGTGTGAATGTCTGTGTGTCCGTGTGTCTGTGTGTGTGTGTGTGTGTGTGTGTGTGTGCATGTGCACCTGTGTGTGTGTTTGTGTGAGTGTGTTTCAGTGTATGCTTGTGCGTATGTGTGTGTGTGTATCTGTGTGAGAATATGCATGTGTGTGTGTGGGATTCTTTGTTTGTGCATGCATGTGCAGGTGTGCCTGTGCATATGTATGTGTGTTTGTGCGTGTGAGTGCGTGAGTTCATGTGTGTGCCTGTGATTTGTGCGTGCCTGTGAGTGTGTGTATGTGTTTGCATCATTCTGTGTGTATTAGTGTGTGTTTGTATGTGAGTGTGTATCTCTGTGAGTGTTTGTGTGTGATTAATGTGTGTGTGCTTGTTCGATTGTGTCTGTGTATGATTGTATGTGTGATTTGTGTGTATGTGTGTGTTTGTGCTTGTGTGACTTTTTGTGTTTGTGTGAGTGTCTGCGTGTGCCTGTGTGCCTGTGCCTGTGTCTGTGTGTGAGTGTCTGTGTGCGTTTCTGTGTGTCTTTGTCTGTGTGTGTGTGAATGCAGCAGTGTGTGTGTCGGTGTGCATGTTTGAATGTGAAAGTGTGTGTGTGAATGTGTGTGTATCTGCGTGTGTGTGTGTGTGTGTGTGTCTGTGTGTAAGTGTCTGTGTGTGTGTTTGTGTGTACCTGTGTGTGTGTGTGTGTGTGTGTCTGTGACTGTGTTTGTGTGAGTCTGAGTTTGGGCACATGTTCGTGCAGGTGTGTGTGTGTGCATGTGTGAGTGTGAGAGTGTGTGTGTGTGTATGTGTGTGTGTGTGTGTCTGTCTGCATGTGTGTGCACATGTGCCTGAGTGTGTTTGTGCATGTGTCTATTAGTGTGTCCATGTCTGTGATTGAGTGTTTGTACATGTGCGTGTGTGTGTGTGTGTGTGTGTGTGTATCTCTGTGAGTGTCTATGTCTGATTAGTTTCTGTGACTATGTGTGTTTGTGGGTTCAGGTGTGTGTACCTGTGTGAGTGTCTGTCTGTCTATGTGTAATTGTGTGTGTGATTTGTTTGTGTGTGTGTGACTTTTTGTGTGTGCATATGTTGGCATGAGAGTGTGTGTGAGTGTATGCGTGTGTGTGTCTGTGCGTGTGTCTGTGTGTTTCTGTGTGTCTGTGCATGTGTGTGCGTCTTTGTGTCCGTGTGTGTGTGAGAGTGTGTCTGTGAATATCTGTGTGTGTCTGCGTGTGTGTGTCTGTGTGTGTGCATGTTTGTGTACGTTTACGTGCATGTGTGTGCACATGTGTCTGCGTGTGTGAACCTGAGTTTGGGCAAACATTTGTGCATGTGTGCCTATGTGTCTGTGTGTATGTGTGTGTGTGTGCGTGGCGGTGTGTGAATGTCTGTGTGTGTGTTTGTGCTTGTGTGACGTTTTGTGTGTGTGCCTGTGTGTGTTTCTGTGTGTCTGTGCGTGTGTCTGTGTGTGTTTATGTTTCTTTGTACATTTGTGTGTGTATGCGTCTGTGTGTCTGTGTGCATGTGTGAATGTGAAAGTGTGTGCTTGAATATCTGTGTGTCTGTGTGGCTGTGTGTGTGAGTGTCTGTGTTTGTGTTTGTGTGTACCTGTGTGCATGTGTGTGTGTGTGTGTGTGTGTGTGTGTGTGTGTGTGTGTGTGTGTGTGTGTCTGTGAATAGGTGTGAGTCTGAGTTTGGGCACATGTCTGTACATGCATGTGCAGGTGTGCCCAGGCATGTGTGAGTGTGAGATTGTCTGTCTGTGTATGTGTGCCTGTGTGTGAGTGTCTCTTGTGTGTGTCTGGATGCATGTGTGTGCGCATGTGCCTGAGTGTGTATGTGCATGTGTGTATGAGTGTGTGCATGTGTGCGATTGCGTGTTTGTGTGTGTGTGTGTGTATCTGGTGAGTGTCTATGTGTGATTAGTGTGTCCGTGTTTGTGTGGGTGTGTGTTTGTGTGTTCAGGTGTGTGTACCAGCATGAGTGTCTGTCTGTCTGTGTGTGATTGTTTGTGTGATTCATGTGTGTGTGTGTTTGTGTCTTTGTGACCTTTTGTGAGTGCATGTGAGTGTCTGCGTGTGTGTGTCTGTGTATGTGTGTGAGTCTGAGTTTGGGCACATGTTTGTGCATGCATGTGCAGGTGTGCCTGTGCATGTGTGTGTGCATGTGTGAGTGTGAGAGTGTCTGTCTGTGTGTGTGTTTGTGTGTGTCTATGTGCATGTGTGTGTGTATGTGTCTGTGCGTGTGAGCCTGAGTTTGTGCACATGTTTGTGCATGTGTGCCTGTGTGTGTGTGTATGCCTGTGTGTCTGTGTGTGTGTGTGCGTGCCTGTGTGCGAGCATCTGTGTGTTGTGTGCACTTGTATGTGTGAGTGTTAGTGTGTGTGCATTAGTGTACATTTAGGAGTATGTGTGTGTGAGTGTGTGCGTGTGTGTGATTGTGTGTTTGTGCATGTGAGCATGTGTGTGCATGTATGTATTAGTGTGTGATTGTATGTGTGATTTGTGTGTGTTTGTGTGTGCCTGTGTGCATGTGTGTGTGTCTGTACCTGTGTGTGCGTGAGTCTGAGTTTGGGCACACGTTTGTGCATGTGTGTGCAGGTGTGTCTGTATGTATGAGTGTTTCTGTTAATGCATATGTATGAGTGTGAGAGTGTCTATGTGTGTGCCTGTTTGTGAGTGTCTGTGTGCATGTGCCTGACTGTGTGTGCGTATGTATGTGTGAGTGTGTGCATGCATGTGATTGTGTGTTTGTATGTGTGTGTGCACAAGTATGTGCCTGTGATGTATGTGTGTATTTCTGTGTGAAATGTGTATGAGAGAGTGTGTGTGTGTATGTTTGATTTTGTCTGTGTCTGCATGTGTGAGTCTGAGTTTGTGCACACGTTTGTGCATGTTTGCCTGTGTGTGAGTGTGTGTGTGTGTGCTTGTGTGAGTGTGAATGTATGTGTTTGTGTGTGTCTGTGTATATGTGTGTATCTGCATCTGTGTGTGTGAGTCTGAGTTAGAGCACAAATTTGTGCATTTGTGTGCCTGTGTGTGTGTTTGTGTCTATGTGTGATTTCTGTGTGTGTGCATCTGTATGTGGAGTTGTGTGTTTGTGTGCCTGTGTGTGAGTGTCTGTACATGTGTGTGTGTGTATGCATGCGATTGTGTGTTTGTGCATGTGTGTGTTATTTGTGTGTGCGTATGTGTGTGTGTTAGCCTGTGTGTGTGTATGTATGTGTGTATGTGTGAATGTGTGTGTGTGTGCGTGTGTGTGTGTTTGTGTGTGTGTCTGTGTGTGTGTTTGTGTGTACCTGTGTGTGTGTGTGTGTGTGTGTGTGTGTGTGTGAGTCTGAGTTTGGGCACATGTTCATGCATGCATGTGCAGGTGTGTGTGCATGTGTGAGTGTGAGAGTGTCTGTGTGTGTATGTGTGTGTGGGTGTGTGTACCTGTGTGTGTGTGTGTGTGTGTGTGTGTGTGTGAGTCTGAGTTTGGGCACATGTTCATGCATGCATGTGCAGGTGTGTGTGCATGTGTGAGTGTGAGAGTGTCTGTGTGTGTATGTGTGTGTGGGTGTGTGTGTGTGTCTGTGTGCATGTGTGTGTACATGTGCCTGAGTGTGTTTGTGCATGTGTGTATTAGTGTGTCCATGTCTGTGACTGAGTGTTTGTACATGTGCATGTCTGTGTGTGTGTGTGTGTGTGTGTGTGTATCTCTGTGAGTGTCTATGTCTGATTAGTTTCTGTGACTATGTGTGTTTGTGGGGTCAGGTGTGTGTACCTGTGTGAGTGTCTGTCTGTCTATGTGTGATTGTGTGTGTGATTTGTTTGTGTGTGTGTTTGTGTGTGTGTGACTTTTTGTGTGTGCATATGTTGGCATGAGAGTGTGTGTGTGTGTATGTGTCTGTGTGTCTGTGCGTGTGTCTGTGTTTTTGTGAGTCTGTGTGCATGTGTGTTCATCTTGTGTCTGTGTGTGTGTGGGAAAGTGTGTCTGTGAATGTCTGCGTGTGTGTGTGTCTGTGTGTGTGCATGTTTGTGTAAGTTAACGTGCATGTGTGTGCGCATGTGTCTGTGTGTGTGAACCTGAGTTTAGGCAAACATTTGTGCATGTGTGCCTATGTGTCTGTGTGTATGCATGTGTGTGTGTGTGGCGGTGTGCGAGTGTCTGTGTGTATGTGTGTGTGTGTGTGTGTGTGTGTGCGCGCGCACATGTGTGAATGTCTGTGTGTGATTTGTGTTTGTGTTTGTGCTTGTGTGACATTTTGTGTGTGTGTGTCTGTGCGTGTACCTGTGTATCTGTGCGTGTGTCTCTGCGTGTTTATGTTTCTTTCTACACGTGTGTGCGTATGCATCTATGTGTCTGTGTTTGTGCATGTGTGTGTCTGTGAGTGCATGTGTGTGTTTGTGTGTGTGTATGTGTGTGTGTTAGCCTGTGTGTGAGTGTATGTGTGTATGTGTGAATGTGTGTGTGTCTGCGTGTGTGTGTGTGTATTTGTGTGTGAGTGTCTGTGTGTGTGTTTGTGTGTACCTGTGTGTGCGTGTGTGTGTGTGTGTGTGTGTCTGTGACTGTGTTTGTTTGAGTCTGAGTTTGGGCACATGTTCATGCATGCGTGCGCAGGTGTGTGTGTGCATGTGTGAGTGTGAGAGTGTCTGTGTGTGTATGTGTGTGTGTGTGTGTGTGTGTATAAGTGTGTCCATGTCTGTGTTTGTACATGTGCATGTCTGTGTGTGTGTGTGTGTGTGTGTATGTGTGTGTATGTGTGTGTGTGTATCTCTGTGAATGCCTATGTCTGATTAGTTTCTGTGACTATGTGTGTTTGTGGGTTCAGGTGTGTGTACCTGTGTGAGTGTCTGTCTGTCTATGTGTGATTGTGTGTGTGATTTGTTTGTGTGTGTGTTTGTGTGTGTGTGACTTTTTGTGTGTGCATATGAGAGTGTGTGTGAGTGTACATGTCTGTGTTTCTGTGTTTCTGTGTGTCTGTGTGCATGTGTGTTCATCTTGTGTCTGTGTGTGTGTGTGAGAATGTGTCTGTGAATGTCTGTGTGTGTGTGTGTCTGTGTGTGTGCATGTTTGTGTAAGCTAACGAGCATGTGTGTGCGCATGTGTCTGTGTGTGTGAACCTGAGTTTAGGCAAACATTTGTGCATGTGTGCCTATGTGTCTGTGTGTATGCATGTGTGTGTGTGTGGCGGTGTGCGAGTGCCTGTGTGTGTGTGTGTGTGTGTGTGTGTGTGTGTGCGCGCGCACATGTGTGAATGTCTGTGTGTGATTTGTGTTTGTGTTTGTGCTTGTGTGACATTTTGTGTGTGTGTGTCTGTGCGTGTACCTGTGTATCTGTGCGTGTGTCTCTGCGTGTTTATGTTTCTTTCTACACGTGTGTGTGTATGCATCTATGTGTCTGTGTTTGTGCATGTGTGTGTCTGTGTGCATGTGTGAATGTGAAAGTGTGCGTGAATATCTGTGTGTCTGTGTGGCTGTGTGTGTGAATGTCTGTGTTTGTGTTTGTGTGTACCTGTGTGCATGTGTGTGTGCATGTGTGTGTGTGTGGGTGTGCGTGTGTGACTGTGAATAGGTGTGTGTCTGAGTTTGGGCACATGTCTGTGCATGCATGTGCAAGTGTGCCTGTGCATGTGTGAGTCTGAGAGTGTCTGTCTGTGTGTGTGTTTTTGTGTGTCTTTGTGTGTGTCTTTGTGCATGTGTCTGTGCGTGTGAGCCTGAGTTTGTGCACACGTTTGTGCATGTGTGCCTGTGTGTGTGTGTATGCCTGTGTGTCTGTGTGTGTGTTCCTGTGTGCGAGCATCTGTGTGTTGTGTGCACGTGTATGTGTGAGTGTTATTGTGTGTGGTTAGTGTATATTTGTATGTGTGTGTGAGTGTGTGCGTGTGTGTGATTGTGTGTTTGTGCATGTGAGTGTGTGTGTGTGCATGTATGTGTTAGTGTGTGATTGTATGTGTGATTTGTGTGTGTTTGTGTGTGCCTGTGTGCATGTGTGTGTGTCTGTACCTGCGTGTGTGTGAGTCTGAGTTTGGGCACACGTTTGTGCATGTGTGTGCAGGTGTGCCTGTACATATAGGACTGTTTGTGTTAATGCACATATATGAGTATGAGAGGGTGTACGTGTGTGCCTGTTTGTGAGTGTCTGTGTGTAAGTGTGTGTACATGTGCCTGGGTGAGTGTGTGTGTACGTATGTGTGTGTGCATGCATGTGATTGTGTGTTTGTACGTGTGTGTGTGCACAAGTATGTGCCTGTGATGTGTATGTGTATATTTCTGCATGAGATGTGTATGAGAAAGTGTGTGGGTGTATGTTTGTTTTTGTCTGTGTCTGCATATGTGAGTCTGAGTTTGTGCACGTTTGTGCATGTTTGCCTGTGTGTGAGTGTATGTGTGTGAGCGTGAGTGTTTGTGTGTGCCTGTGTGAGTGTGAATGTATGTGTTTGTGTGTGTCTGTGTATATGTGTGTATCTGCGTCTGTGTGTGAGTCTGAGTTTGAGCACAAATTTGTGCATTTGTGTGCAGATGTGCCTGTGTGTGTTTGTTTGTGTCTATGTGTGATTGCATGTGTGATTTCTGTGTGTGTGCATCTGTATGTGAATTGTGTGTTTGTGTGCCTGTGTGTGTGTCTGTACATGTGTGTGTGTGTGTATGCATGCGATTGTGTGTTTATGCATGTGTGTTAGACTGTATTTGAGTGTATGTATGTGCATTAGTATGTGCGTGTGTGTGTATCTGTCTGTCTATCCCGGAGCTTTATGCAGCTCCTGACCTGATCTCTGGTGTATTTTGAAAATTCTCCATCTGTCTTCCTAGGTTCACCATTCCGAGATGAGATTACACTTGCTATCCTCCAACTCCAAGAGAATAATCGACTAGAAATCCTGAAAAGGAAATGGTGGGAGGGAGGCAAGTGTCCAAAAGAAGAGGATCACAGGGCGAAAGGTGAGAAAGAGGATGCACAATACAATAACAGATTCTGAATACTAAACACAGAATCCAGACCCTAAACACAGAGTCCAGACTCTAAACACAGAGTCCAGACCCTAAACACAGAGTCCACACCCTAAACACAGAGTCCAGACCCTAAACACAGAGTCAGACACTAAACACAGAGTCCAGATCCTAAACACAGAGACCAGATCCTAAACACAGAGTCCAGAACCTAAACACAGAGTCCAGATCCTGAACACAGAGTCCAGATCCCAAACACAGAGTCTTGATCCCAAATACAGAGTCCAGATCCTAAACACAGAGTCCAGATCCCAATTACAGAGTACAGATCCCAAACTCAGAGTCCAGATCCTAAACACAGAGTCCAGATCCCTGACACAGAGTCGAGTCCCTGAACAAAGAGTCCAGACCCTAAACACAGAGTCCAGATACCAAACACAGAGTCCAGTTCCTAAACACAGAGTCCAGATCCCAAACAAAGAGTCCAGACCCTAAACACAGAGATGAGACCCTAAAAACAGAGTCCAGATCCTAAACAGAGAGTCCAGATCCCAAACACAGAATCCAGATCCCAAACCCAGAGTCCAGATCCCAAACACAGAGTCCAGATCCTAAACACAGAGTACAGATCCTAAACGCAGAGTCCAGATCCTAAACACAGAGTCCAGATCCTAAACACAGAGTCCAGATCCTAAACACATTGTCAAGGTTTCAAACACAGAGTCCAGATCCCAAACGCAGTGTCCAGATCCTAAACAAAGAGTCCAGATACCAAACCCAGTGTGCAGACCCTAAACACATTGTCCAGATCCCAAACATAGAGTCCAGACCCTAAACACAGAGTCCAGACCCTAAACACAGAGTCCAGATCCCAAACACAGAGTCCAGATCCCAAACACAGAGTCCAGATCCCAAACACAGAGTCCAGATCCTGAACACAGAGTCCAGATACTAAACACAGAGTCCAGATCCTAAACACAGAGTCCTGATCCCAAATGCGGAGTCGAGATCCTAAACACAGAGTCCAGATCCCAAATACAGAGTCCAGATCGCAAACTCAGAGTCCAGACACTAAACACAGAGTCCAGATACCAAACACAGAGTCCAGTTCCTAAACACAGGGTCCAGATCCCAAACAAAGAGTCCAGACCCTAAACACAGACACCAGACCCTAAAAACAGAGTCCAGATCCTAAACAGAGAGTCCAGATCCCAAACACAGATTCCAGATCAGAAACACAGAGTCCAGATCCCAAACGCAGAATCCAGATCCTAAACCCAGAGTCCAGATCCCAAACCCAGAGTCCAGATCCCAAACACAGAGTCCAGATCCTAAACACAGAGTCCAGATCCTAAAGGCAGAGTCCAGATCCCAAACGTAGAGTCCAGATCCTAAACACAGAGTCCAGATCCTAAACACAGAGTCCAGATCCTAAACACATGGCCAGATTTCAAACACAGAGCCCAGATACTAAACACAGTGTCCAGATCCTAAACACAGAGTCCTGATCCCAAATGCGGAGTCGAGATCCTAAACACAGAGTCCACATACCAAACCCAGAGTCCAGACCCTAAACACATTGTCCAGATCCCAAACACAGAGTCCAGATCCTAAACACAGAGTCCAGATCCCAAACACAGATTCCAGACCCTAAACACAGAGTCTAGATCCCAAACACAGAGTCCAGATCCTAAACACAGAGTCCAGACCCTAAACACAGAGTCCAGATCCTAAACACAGAGTCCAGATCCCAAACACAGAGTCCAGATCCCAAACCCAGAGTCCAGACCCTAAACACAGAGTCCAGACCCTAAACACAGAGTCCAGATCCCAAACACAGAGTCCAGTCCCTAAACTCAGAGTCCAGATCCCAAACACAGAGTCCAGATCCCAAACACAGAGTCCAGATCCTAAACAAAGAGTCCAGACACTAAACACAGAGTCCGGAACCTAAACACAGAGTCCAGATCCTAACCACAGAGTCCAGATGCCAAACACAGAGTCCTGAACCCAAACACAGAGTCCAGATCCCAAACACAGAGTCCAGATCCTAAACACAGAGTCCAGATCCTAAACACAGAGTCCAGATCCCAAACACAGAGTCTAGATCCCAAACACAGATTCCAGACCCTAAATACAGAGTCCAGATACCAAACACAGAGTCCAGTTCCTAAACACAGAGTCCAGATCCCAAACGAAATGTCCAGACACTAAACACAGAGACCAGACCCTAAAAACAGAGTCCAGATCCTAAACAGAGAGTCCAGATCCCAAACACAGATTCCAGATCAGAAACACAGAGTCCAGATCCCAAACGCAGAATCCAGATCCTAAACCCAGAGTCCAGATCCCAAACCCAGAGTCCAGATCCCAAACACAGAGTCCAGATCATAAACACAGAGTCCAGATCCTAAACGCAGAGTCCAGATCCCAAACGCAGAGTCCAGATCCTAAACACAGAGTCCAGATCCTAAACACAGAGTCCAGATACTAAACACATTGTCCAGATTTCAAACACAGAGTCCAGATCCCAAACGCAGTGTCCAGATCCTAAACAAAGAGTCCAGATACCAAACCCAGTGTGCAGACCCTAAACACATTGTCCAGATCCCAAACATAGAGTCCAGACCCTAAACACAGAGTCCAGACCCTAAACACAGAGTCCAGATCCCAAACACAGAGTCCAGACCCTAAACACAGAGTCCAGATCCCAAACACAGAGTCCAGATCCTGAACACAGAGTCCAGATACTAAACACAGAGTCCAGATCCCAAACACAGAGTCCAGATCCTAAACAGAGTCCAGATCCCAAACACAGAGTCCAGATCCCAAATACAGAGTCCAGATCGCAAACTCAGAGTCCAGACACTAAACACAGAGTCCAGATACCAAACACAGAGTCCAGTTCCTAAACACAGGGTCCAGATCCCAAACAAAGAGTCCAGACCCTAAACACAGACACCAGACCCTAAAAACAGAGTCCAGATCCTAAACAGAGAGTCCAGATCCCAAACACAGATTCCAGATCAGAAACACAGAGTCCAGATCCCAAACGCAGAATCCAGATCCTAAACCCAGAGTCCAGATCCCAAACCCAGAGTCCAGATCCCAAACACAGAGTCCAGATCCTAAACACAGAGTCCAGATCCTAAAGGCAGAGTCCAGATCCCAAACGTAGAGTCCAGATCCTAAACACAGAGTCCAGATCCTAAACACAGAGTCCAGATCCTAAACACATGGCCAGATTTCAAACACAGAGTCCAGATCCCAAACACAGAGTCCAGACCCTAAACACAGAGACCAGATCCCAAACACAGAGTCCAGATCCTAAACACAGAGTCCAGATACCAAACCCAGAGTCCAGACCCTAAATACATTGTCCAGATCCCAAACACAGAGTCCAGATCCTAAACACAGAGTCCAGATCCCAAACACAGATTCCAGACCCTAAACACAGAGTCCAGATCCCAAACACAGAGTCCAGATCCTAAACACAGAGTCCAGACCCTAAACACAGAGTCCAGATCCTAAACACAGAGTCCAGATCCCAAACACAGAGTCCAGATCCCAAACCCAGAGTCCAGACCCTAAACACAGAGTCCAGACCCTAAACACAGAGTCCAGATCCCAAACACAGAGTCCAGTCCCTAAAAACAGAGTCCAGATCCCAAACACAGAGTCCAGATCCCAAACACAGAGTCCTGATCCCAAACAAAGAGTCCAGACACTAAACACAGAGTCCGGAACCTAAACACAGAGTCCAGATCCTAACCACAGAGTCCAGATGCCAAACACAGAGTCCTGAACCCAAACACAGAGTCCAGATCCCAAACACAGAGTCCAGATCCTAAACACAGAGTCCAGATCCTAAACACAGAGTCCAGATCCCAAACACAGAGTCTAGATCCCAAACACAGATTCCAGACCCTAAATACAGAGTCCAGATACCAAACACAGAGTCCAGTTCCTAAACACAGAGTCCAGATCCCAAACGAAGTGTCCAGACACTAAACACAGAGACCAGACCCTAAAAACAGAGTCCAGATCCTAAACAGAGAGTCCAGATCCCAAACACAGATTCCAGATCAGAAACACAGAGTCCAGATCCCAAACGCAGAATCCAGATCCTAAACCCAGAGTCCAGATCCCAAACCCAGAGTCCAGATCCCAAACACAGAGTCCAGATCATAAACACAGAGTCCAGATCCTAAACGCAGAGTCCAGATCCCAAACGCAGAGTCCAGATCCTAAACACAGAGTCCAGATCCCAAACACAGAGACCAGATGCTAAACACAGATTCCAGATTCTTAACACGAAACAAGACCCCAAACAAAGAGTCCAGACCCTAAACACAGAGTCCAGACACTAAACACAGAGTCCAGGTCCTGAACACAGAGTCCAGATCCCAAACACAGAGTCCAGATCCCAAGCACAGTGTCCAGATCCCAAACGCAGATTCTAGATCCGAACCACAGAGTCCAGATCCCAAACCCAGAGTCCAGATCCCAAACCCAGAGTCCAGATCCTAAACACAGAGTCCAGATCCCTAACACAGAGTCCAGATCCTAAACCTAGAGTCCAGACCCGAAAAACATTGTCCTGATCCCAAACACAGAGTCCTGATCTTAAACACAGAGTCCAGCTCCCAAACCCAGAGTCCAGAACCTAAACACATTGTCCAGATCCCAAAGACAGAGTCCAAATCCCAAACGCGGAGTCCAGATAATAAACACATTGTCCAGATCCCAAACACAGAGTCCAGACCCTAAACACAGAGTCCAGACCCTAAACAAAGAGTCCAGATCACAAACACAGAGTCCAGATCCCAAACACAGAGTCCAGATCCTAAACACAGAGTCCAGACACTAAACACAGAGTCAAGATCCTAAACACAGAGTCCAGATCCTAAACACAGAGTCCAGATCCCAAACACAGAGTCCTGATACCAAACACAGAGTCCACACCCTAAACACAGCTTCCATATCCTTAACAGAGAGTCCAGATCCTAAACACAGAGACAAGATCCCAAACACAGATTTCAGATCCTTAACACAGAGTTCAGATCCTAAACACAGAGTCCAGTTCCCAAACACAGAGGCCAGACCCTAAACACAGAGTCCAGACCCCAAACACAGAGTCCAGATCCCAAACACAGAGTCCAGTTCCTAAACACAGATTCCAGATCCCAGAGAGTCTAGATCCCAAACACAGAGTCCAGACTCTTTGCACAGAATCCAGATCCCAAATACAGAGTCCAGATCCTAAGCACAGGTTCCAGATCCCAAACACAGAGTCCAGTACCTAAACACAGAGTCCAGATCCCAAACACAGAGCTCTGATCCCAAACACAGAGTCCACACCCTAAACAAAGAGTCCACATCCTAAACAGAGAGTCCAGATCCTAAAAACAGAGTCCAGATCCAAACCACAGAGTGCAGCTCCTAAACAGAGTCCAGATCGTAAACACAGTGTCCAGACCCTAAACACAGAGTCCAGACCCCAAACACAGAGTCCAGATCCTAAACACAGAGTCCAGATCCCAAACAGAGTGTCTAGATCCCAAACACAGAGACCAGATCCTAAACACAGAGTCCAGATCCCAAACACAGAGTCCAGATCCCAAACACAGAGTCCAGATCCCAAACAGAGTGTCTAGATGCCAAACCCAGAGACCAGATCCTAAACACAGAGTCCAGATCCTAAACACAGAGTCCAGATCCCAAACACAGACTCCACACCCTAAACAAAGATTCCACATTCTAAACAGTGAGTCCAGATCCTAAATACAGAGTCTAGATCCCAAACACAGAGTCCAGATCCTAAGCACAGAGTCCAGATCCTAAACACAGAGTCCAGATCCCAAACACAGAGTCCAGACCCCAAACACAGAGTCCAGATCCTAAACACAGATTCCAGATCGTAAACACAGAGTCCAGATCCCAAGCAGAGAGTCCTGATCCCAAACACAGAGACCAGACCCTAAACACAGAGTCCAGACCCTAAACACAGAGTCCAGGCCCCAAACACAGAGTCCAGATCCTAAACGCAGAGTCCAGATTCTAAACAGAGTCCAGATCCCAAACACAGAGTCCATAACCTGAACACAGAGTCCAGATCCTAAACACAGAGTCGAGACACTAAACACAGAGTCCAGATCCTAAACACAGAGTCGAGACACTAAACACAGAGTCCAGATCCTAAACACAGAGTCCAGATTCTAAACAGAGTCCAGATCCTGAACACAGAGTCCAGATCCTGAACACAGAGTCCAGATCCTAAACACAGATTCCAGATCTTAAACGCAGAGTCCAGATCCCAAGCAGAGAGTCCTGATCCCAAACACAGAGACCAGACCCTAAACACAGAATCCAGATCCTAAACCCAGAGTCCAGATCCCAAACACAGAGTCCAGATCCCAAACACAGAGTCCAGATCCTAAACACAGAGTACAGATCCTAAACGCAGAGTCCAGATCCTAAACACAGAGTCCAGATCCTAAACACAGAGTCCAGATCCTAAACACATTGTCAAGGTTTCAAACACAGAGTCCAGATCCCAAACGCAGTGTCCAGATCCTAAACAAAGAGTCCAGATACCAAACCCAGTGTGCAGACCCTAAACACATTGTCCAGATCCCAAACATAGAGTCCAGATCCCAAACACAGAGTCCAGACCCTAAACACAGAGTCCAGATCCCAAACACAGAGTCCAGATCCTAAACACAGAGTCCAGATCCCAAACACAGTGTCCAGATCCCAAACACAGAGACCAGACCCTAAACACAGAGTCCAGATCCCAAACACAGAGTCCAGATCCCAAACACAGATTCCAGACCCTGAACTAGAGTCCAGACCCTAAACACATTGTCCAGATCCCAAACACAGAGTCCAGATCCCAAACGCAGAGTCCAGATCTTAAACACAGAGTCCAGATCCCAAACCCAGAGTCCAGACCCTAAACACATTGTCCAGATCCCAAAGACAGATTCCTGATCCCAAACATAGAGTGCAGATCCCAAACACAGAGACCAGTCCCTAAACACAGAGTCCATATCCCAAACACAGAGTCCAGATCCCAAACACAGTGTCCAGATCCTAAACACAGAGTCCAGACACGAAACACAGAGTCCAGATCCTAAACAGAGAGTCCAGATCCTAAACACAGGGTCCAGATCCCAAACACAGAGTCTAGATCCCAAACACAGAGTCCAGATCCTAAACACAGAGTCCAGACACTAAACACAGAGTCCAGATCCTAAACACAGAGTCCAGATCCTAAACACAGAGTCCAGATCCCAAACACAGAGTCCTGATCCCAAACACAGACTCCACACCCTAAACACAGATTCCACATCCTAAACAGAGAGTCCAGATCCTAAACACAGAGTCCAGATCCCAAACACAGAGTCCAGATCCTAAACACAGAGTCCAGATCCTAAACACAGAGTCCAGATCCTAAACACAGATTCCAGATGCTAAACGCAGAGTCCAGGTCCTAAACGCAGAGTCCAGATCCCAAACGCAGTGTCCAGATCCTAAACACAGCGTCCAGATCCTAAACACAGACTCCAGATCCTAAAAACATTGTCCAGATTTCAAACACAGAGTCCAGATACCAAACGCAGAGTCCAGATCCTAAACACAGAGTCCAAATCCCAAACCCAGAGTCAAGACCCCAAACACAGGGTCCAGACCCTAAACACAGAGTGCAGATCCCAAACTCAGAGTCCAGATCCTAAACACAGAGTCCAGATCCTAAACACAGAGTCGAGTCCCTAAACACAGAATCGAGTCCCTAAACATAGAGTCCAGACCCTAAATACAGAGTCCAGATACCAAACACAGAGTCCAGTTCCTAAACACAGAGTCCAGATCCCAAACGAAGTGTCCAGACACTAAACACAGAGACCAGACCCTAAAAACAGAGTCCAGATCCTAAACAGAGAGTCCAGATCCCAAACACAGATTCCAGATCAGAAACACAGAGTCCAGATCCCAAACGCAGAATCCAGATCCTAAACCCAGAGTCCAGATCCCAAACCCAGAGTCCAGATCCCAAACACAGAGTCCAGATCATAAACACAGAGTCCAGATAATAAACACATTGTCCAGATCCCAAACACAGAGTCCAGACCCTAAACACAGAGTCCAGACCCTAAACAAAGAGTCCAGATCACAAACACAGAGTCCAGATCCCAAACACAGAGTCCAGATCCTAAACACAGAGTCCAGACACTAAACACAGAGTCAAGATCCCAAACACAGAGTCCAGACCCTAAACACAGAGTCCAGACCCTAAACAAAGAGTCCAGATCACAAACACAGAGTCCAGATCCCAAACACAGAGTCCAGATCCTAAACACAGAGTCCAGACACTAAACACAGAGTCAAGATCCTAAACACAGAGTCCAGATCCTAAACACAGAGTCCTGATACCAAACACAGAGTCCACACCCTAAACACAGCTTCCACATCCTTAACAGAGAGTCCAGATCCTAAACACAGAGACAAGATCCCAAACACAGATTCCCAAACACAGAGTCCAGTTCCTAAACACAGATTCCAGATCCCAGAGTGTCTAGATCCCAAACACAGAGTCCAGACTCTTTGCACAGAATCCAGATCCCAAATACAGAGTCCAGATCCTAAGCACAGGTTCAAGATCCCAAACATAGAGTCCAGATTCCAAACACAGAGTCCAGTACCTAAACACAGAGTCCAGATCCCAAACAGAGAGTCCAGATCCCAAACACAGAGTCCAGTCCCTAAACACAGAGTCCACATCCCAAACAGAGAGTCCAGATCCCAAACACAGAGTCCAGATCCCAAACACAGAGTTCTGATCCCAAACACAGAGTCCACACCCTAAACAAAGAGTCCACATCCTAAACAGAGAGTCCAGATCCTAAAAACAGAGTGCAGATCCAAACCACAGAGTGCAGCTCCTAAACAGAGTCCAGATCGTAAACACAGTGTCCAGACCCTAAACACAGAGTCCAGACCCCAAACACAGAGTCCAGATCCTAAACACAGAGTCCAGATCCCAAACAGAGTGTCTAGATCCCAAACACAGAGACCAGATCCTAAACACAGAGTCCAGATCCCAAACACAGAGTCCAGATCCCAAACACAGAGTCCAGATCCCAAACAGAGTTTCTAGATGCCAAACCCAGAGACCAGATCCTAAACACAGAGTCCAGATCCTAAACACAGAGTCCAGATCCCAAACACAGACTCCACACCCTAAACAAAGATTCCACATTCTAAACAGTGAGTCCAGATCCTAAATACAGAGTCTAGATCCCAAACACAGAGTCCAGATCCTAAGCACAGAGTCCAGATCCTAAACACAGAGTCCAGATCCCAAAGACAGATTCCTGATCCCAAACATAGAGTGCAGATCCCAAACACAGAGACCAGTCCCTAAACACAGAGTCCATATCCCAAACACAGAGTCCAGATCCCAAACACAGTGTCCAGATCCTAAACACAGAGTCCAGACACGAAACACAGAGTCCAGATCCTAAACACAGAGTCCAGATCCCAAACACAGAGTCTAGATCCCAAACACAGAGTCCGGATCCTAAACACAGAGTCCAGACACTAAACACAGAGTCCAGATCCTAAACACAGAGTCCAGATCCTAAACACAGAGTCCAGATCCCAAACACAGAGTCCTGATCCCAAACACAGACTCCACACCCTAAACACAGATTCCACATCCTAAACAGAGAGTCCAGATCCTAAACACTGAGTCCAGATCCCAAACACAGAGTCCAGATCCTAAACACAGAGTCCAGATCCTAAACACAGAGTCCAGATCCTAAACACAGATTCCAGATGCTAAACGCAGAGTCCAGGTCCTAAACGCAGAGTCCAGACCCCAAACACAGAGTCCAGATCCTAAACACAGCGTCCAGATCCTAAACACAGACTCCAGATCCTAAAAACATTGTCCAGATTTCAAACACAGAGTCCAGATACCAAACGCAGAGTCCAGATCCTAAACACAGAGTCCAAATCCCAAACCCAGAGTCAAGACCCCAAACACAGGGTCCAGACCCTAAACACAGAGTGCAGATCCCAAACTCAGAGTCCAGATCCTAAACACAGAGTCCAGATCCTAAACACAGAGTCGAGTCCCTAAACACAGAGTCGAGTCCCTAAACATAGAGTCCAGACCCTAAATACAGAGTCCAGATACCAAACACAGAGTCCAGTTCCTAAACACAGAGTCCAGATCCCAAACGAAGTGACCAGACACTAAACACAGAGACCAGACCCTAAAAACAGAGTCCAGATCCTAAACAGAGAGTCCAGATCCCAAACACAGATTCCAGATCAGAAACACAGAGTCCAGATCCCAAACGCAGAATCCAGATCCTAAACCCAGAGTCCAGATCCCAAACCCAGAGTCCAGATCCCAAACACAGAGTCCAGATCATAAACACAGAGTACAGATCCTAAACACAGAGTCCAGATCCCAAACAGAGTGTCTAGATCCCAAACACAGAGACCAGATCCTAAACACAGAGTCCAGATCCCAAACACAGAGTCCAGATCCCAAACACAGAGTCCAGATCCCAAACAGAGTGTCTAGATGCCAAACCCAGAGACCAGATCCTAAACACAGAGTCCAGATCCTAAACACAGAGTCCAGATCCCAAACACAGACTCCACACCCTAAACAAAGATTCCACATTCTAAACAGTGAGTCCAGATCCTAAATACAGAGTCTAGATCCCAAACACAGAGTCCAGATCCTAAGCACAGAGTCCAGACCCCAAACACAGAGTCCAGATCCTAAACACAGATTCCAGATCGTAAACACAGAGTCCAGATCCCAAGCAGAGAGTCCTGATCCCAAACACAGAGACCAGACCCTAAACACAGAGTCCAGACCCTAAACACAGAGTCCAGGCCCCAAACACAGAGTCCAGATCCTAAACGCAGAGTCCAGATTCTAAACAGAGTCCATATCCCAAACACAGAGTCCATATCCTGAACACAGAGTCCAGATCCTAAACACAGAGTCGAGACACTAAACACAGAGTCCAGATCCTAAACACAGAGTCCAGATCCCAAACACAGATTCCAGATCCTAAACACAGAGTCCAGATTCTAAACAGAGTGCAGATCCTGAACACAGAGTCCAGATCCTGAACACAGAGTCCAGATCCTAAACACAGATTCCAGATCCTAAATGCAGAGTCCAGATCCCAAGCAGAGAGTCCTGATCCCAAACACAGAGACCAGACCCTAAACACAGAATCCAGATCCTAAACCCAGAGTCCAGATCCCAAACACAGAGTCCAGATCCCAAACACAGAGTCCAGATCCTAAACACAGAGTACAGATCCTAAACGCAGAGTCCAGATCCTAAACACAGAGTCCAGATCCTAAACACAGAGTCCAGATCCTAAACACATTGTCAAGGTTTCAAACACAGAGTCCAGATCCCAAACGCAGTGTCCAGATCCTAAACAAAGAGTCCAGATACCAAACCCAGTGTGCAGACCCTAAACACAATGTCCAGATCCCAAACATAGAGTCCAGACCCTAAACACAGAGTCCAGATCCCAAACACAGAGTCCAGACCCTAAACACAGAGTCCAGATCCCAAACACAGAGTCCAGATCCTAAACACAGAGTCCAGATCCCAAACACAGTGTCCAGATCCCAAACACAGAGAGCAGACCCTAAACACAGAGTCCAGATCCCAAACACAGAGTCCAGATCGTAAACACAGAGTCCAGACCCCAAACACAGAGTCCAGACACTAAACACAGAGTCCAGGTCCTGAACACAGAGTCCAGATCCTAAACACAGAGTCCAGATCCCAAAGACAGATTCCTGACCCCAAACATAGAGTGCAGATCCCAAACACAGAGACCAGTCCCTAAACACAGAGTCCATATCCCAAACGCAGAGTCCAGATCCCAAACACAGAGAGCAGACCCTAAACACAGAGTCCAGATCCCAAACACAGAGTCCAGATCGTAAACACAGAGTCCAGACCCCAAACACAGAGTCCAGACACTAAACACAGAGTCCAGGTCCTGAACACAGAGTCCAGATCCTAAACACAGAGTCCAGATCCCAAAGACAGATTCCTGACCCCAAACATAGAGTGCAGATCCCAAACACAGAGTCCAGACCCTAAACACATTGTCCAGATCCCAAAGACAGATTCCTGATCCCAAACATAGAGTGCAGATCCCAAACACAGAGACCAGTCCCTAAACACAGAGTCCATATCCCAAACACAGAGTCCAGATCCCAAACACAGTGTCCAGATCCTAAACACATTGTCCAGATCCCAAACGCAGAGTCCAGATCTTAAACACAGAGTCCAGACCCTAAACACATTGTCCAGATCCCAAACACAGAGTCCAGATCCCAAACGCAGAGTCCAGATCTTAAACACAGAGTCCAGATCCCAAACCCAGAGTCCAGACCCTAAACACATTGTCCAGATCCCAAAGACAGATTCCTGATCCCAAACATAGAGTGCAGATCCCAAACACAGAGACCAGTCCCTAAACACAGAGTCCATATCCCAAACACAGAGTCCAGATCCCAAACACAGTGTCCAGATCCTAAACACATTGTCCAGATCCCAAACACAGAGTCCAGATCCCAAACGCAGAGTCCAGATCTTAAACACAGAGTCCAGACCCTAAACACATTGTCCAGATCCCAAACACAGAGTCCAGATCCCAAACGCAGAGTCCAGATCTTAAACACAGAGTCCAGATCCCAAACCCAGAGTCCAGACCCTAAACACATTGTCCAGATCCCAAAGACAGATTCCTGATCCCAAACATAGAGTGCAGATCCCAAACACAGAGACCAGTCCCTAAACACAGAGTCCATATCCCAAACACAGAGTCCAGATCCCAAACACAGTGTCCAGATCCTAAACACATTGTCCAGATCCCAAACACAGAGTCCAGATCCCAAACACAGAGTCCAGATCTTAAACACAGAGTCCAGATCCTAAACACAGAGTCCAGATTCTAAACAGAGTCCAGATCCCAAACACAGAGTCCAGATCCTAAACACAGAGTCCAGACCCTGAACTAGAGTCCAGACCCTAAACACATTGTCCAGATCCCAAACACAGAGTCCAGATCCCAAACACAGAGTCCAGATCTTAAACACAGAGTCCAGATCCCAAACCCAGAGTGCAGACCCTAAACACATTGTCCAGATCCCAAAGACAGATTCCTGATCCCAAACATAGAGTGCAGATCCCAAACACAGAGACCAGTCCCTAAACACAGAGTCCATATCCCAAACACAGAGTCCAGATCCCAAACACAGTGTCCAGATCCTAAACACAGAGTCCAGACACGAAACACAGAGTCCAGATCCTAAACAGAGAGTCCAGATCCTAAACACAGGGTCCAGATCCCAAACACAGAGTCTAGATCCCAAACACAGAGTCCAGATCCTAAACACAGAGTCCAGACACTAAACACAGAGTCCAGATCCTAAACACAGAGTCCAGATCCTAAACACAGAGTCCAGATCCCAAACACAGAGTCCTGATCCCAAACACAGACTCCACACCCTAAACACAGATTCCACATCCTAAACAGAGAGTCCAGATCCTAAACACAGAGTCCAGATCCCAAACACAGAGTCCAGATCCTAAACACAGAGTCCAGATCCTAAACACAGAGTCCAGATCCTAAACACAGATTCCAGATGCTAAACGCAGAGTCCAGATCCTAAACGCAGAGTCCAGATCCCAAACGCAGTGTCCAGATCCTAAACACAGCGTCCAGATCCTAAACACAGACTCCAGATCCTAAAAACATTGTCCAGATTTCAAACACAGAGTCCAGATACCAAACGCAGAGTCCAGATCCTAAACACAGAGTCCAAATCCCAAACCCAGAGTCAAGACCCCAAACACAGGGTCCAGACCCTAAACACAGAGTGCAGATCCCAAACTCAGAGTCCAGATCCTAAACACAGAGTCCAGATCCTAAACACAGAGTCGAGTCCCTAAACACAGAGTCGAGTCCCTAAACATAGAGTCCAGACCCTAAATACAGAGTCCAGATACCAAACACAGAGTCCAGTTCCTAAACACAGAGTCCAGATCCCAAACGAAGTGTCCAGACACTAAACACAGAGACCAGACCCTAAAAACAGAGTCCAGATCCTAAACAGAGAGTCCAGATCCCAAACACAGATTCCAGATCAGAAACACAGAGTCCAGATCCCAAACGCAGAATCCAGATCCTAAACCCAGAGTCCAGATCCCAAACCCAGAGTCCAGATCCCAAACACAGAGTCCAGATCATAAACACAGAGTCCAGATAATAAACACATTGTCCAGATCCCAAACACAGAGTCCAGACCCTAAACACAGAGTCCAGACCCTAAACAAAGAGTCCAGATCACAAACACAGAGTCCAGATCCTAAACACAGAGTCCAGACCCTAAACACGGAGTCCAGACCCTAAACACATTGTCCAGATCCCAAACACAGAGTCCAGATCCCAAACACAGAGTCCAGATCTTAAACACAGAGTCCAGATCCCAAACCCAGAGTGCAGACCCTAAACACATTGTCCAGATCCCAAAGACAGATTCCTGATCCCAAACATAGAGTGCAGATCCCAAACACAGAGACCAGTCCCTAAACACAGAGTCCATATCCCAAACACAGAGTCCAGATCCCAAACACAGTGTCCAGATCCTAAACACAGAGTCCAGACACGAAACACAGAGTCCAGATCCTAAGCACAGAGTCCAGATCCTAAACACAGAGTCCAGATCCCAAACACAGAGTCTAGATCCCAAACACAGAGTCCAGATCCTAAACACAGAGTCCAGACACTAAACACAGAGTCCAGATCCTAAACACAGAGTCCAGATCCTAAACACAGAGTCCAGACACTAAACACAGAGTCCTGATCCCAAACACAGAGTCCACACCCTAAACACAGCTTCCACATCCTTAACAGAGAGTGCAGATCCTAAACCCAGAGTCCAGATCCCAAACACAGAGTCCAGATCCCAAACACAGAGTCCAGATCCTAAACACAGAGTCCAGATCCTAAACACAGATTCCAGATCCTAAACACAGAGTCCAGATCCTAAACGCAGAGTCCAGATCCCAAACGCAGTGTCCAGATCCTAAACACAGCGTCCAGATCCTAAACACAGACTCCAGATCCTAAAAACATTGTCCAGATTTCAAACACAGAGTCCAGATACCAAACGCAGAGTCCAGATCCTAAACACAGAGTCCAAATCCCAAACCCAGAGTCAAGACCCCAAACACAGGGTCCAGACCCTAAACACAGAGTGCAGATCCCAAACTCAGAGTCCAGATCCTAAACACAGAGTCCAGATCCTAAACACAGAGTCGAGTCCCTAAACACAGAGTCGAGTCCCTAAACATAGAGTCCAGACCCTAAATACAGAGTCCAGATACCAAACACAGAGTCCAGTTCCTAAACACAGAGTCCAGATCCCAAACGAAGTGTCCAGACACTAAACACAGAGACCAGACCCTAAAAACAGAGTCCAGATCCTAAACAGAGAGTCCAGATCCCAAACACAGATTCCAGATCAGAAACACAGAGTCCAGATCCCAAACGCAGAATCCAGATCCTAAACCCAGAGTCCAGATCCCAAACCCAGAGTCCAGATCCCAAACACAGAGTCCAGATCATAAACACAGAGTCCAGATAATAAACACATTGTCCAGATCCCAAACACAGAGTCCAGACCCTAAACACAGAGTCCAGACCCTAAACAAAGAGTCCAGATCACAAACACAGAGTCCAGATCCCAAACACAGAGTCCTGATACCAAACACAGAGTCCACATCCTAAACACAGCTTCCACATCCTTAACAGAGAGTCCAGATCCTAAACACAGAGACAAGATCCCAAACACAGATTCCCAAACACAGAGTCCAGTTCCTAAACACAGATTCCAGATCCCAAAGTGTCTAGATCCCAAACACAGAGTCCAGACTCTTTGCACAGAATCCAGATCCCAAATACAGAGTCCAGATCCTAAGCACAGGTTCAAGATCCCAAACATAGAGTCCAGATTCCAAACACAGAGTCCAGTACCTAAACACAGAGTCCAGATCCCAAACAGAGAGTCCAGATCCCAAACACAGAGTCCAGTCCCTAAACACAGAGTCCACATCCCAAACAGAGAGTCCAGATCCCAAACACAGAGTCCAGATCCCAAACACAGAGTTCTGATCCCAAACACAGAGTCCACACCCTAAACAAAGAGTCCACATCCTAAACAGAGAGTCCAGATCCTAAAAACAGAGTCCAGATCCAAAACACAGAGTGCAGATCCAAACCACAGAGTGCAGCTCCTAAACAGAGTCCAGATCGTAACCACAGAGTCCAGATCCTAAACACAGAGTCCAGATCCCAAACAGAGTGTCTAGATCCCAAACACAGAGACCAGATCCTAAACACAGAGTCCAGATCCCAAACACAGAGTCCAGATCCCAAACACAGAGTCCAGATCCCAAACAGAGTTTCTAGATGCCAAACCCAGAGACCAGATCCTAAACACAGAGTCCAGATCCTAAACACAGAGTCCAGATCCCAAACACAGACTCCACACCCTAAACAAAGATTCCACATTCTAAACAGTGAGTCCAGATCCTAAATACAGAGTCTAGATCCCAAACACAGAGTCCAGATCCTAAGCACAGAGTCCAGATCCTAAACACAGAGTCCAGATCCCAAAGACAGATTCCTGATCCCAAACATAGAGTGCAGATCCCAAACACAGAGACCAGTCCCTAAACACAGAGTCCATATCCCAAACACAGAGTCCAGATCCCAAACACAGTGTCCAGATCCTAAACACAGAGTCCAGACACGAAACACAGAGTCCAGATCCTAAACACAGAGTCCAGATCCCAAACACAGAGTCTAGATCCCAAACACAGAGTCCGGATCCTAAACACAGAGTCCAGACACTAAACACAGAGTCCAGATCCTAAACACAGAGTCCAGATCCTAAACACAGAGTCCAGATCCCAAACACAGAGTCCTGATCCCAAACACAGACTCCACACCCTAAACACAGATTCCACATCCTAAACAGAGAGTCCAGATCCTAAACACAGAGTCCAGATCCCAAACACAGAGTCCAGATCCTAAACACAGAGTCCAGATCCTAAACACAGAGTCCAGATCCTAAACACAGATTCCAGATGCTAAACGCAGAGTCCAGGTCCTAAACACAGAGTCCAGATCCCAAACGCAGAGTCCAGATCCTAAACACAGCGTCCAGATCCTAAACACAGACTCCAGATCCTAAAAACATTGTCCAGATTTCAAACACAGAGTCCAGATACCAAACGCAGAGTCCAGATCCTAAACACAGAGTCCAAATCCCAAACCCAGAGTCAAGACCCCAAACACAGGGTCCAGACCCTAAACACAGAGTGCAGATCCCAAACTCAGAGTCCAGATCCTAAACACAGAGTCCAGATCCTAAACACAGAGTCGAGTCCCTAAACACAGAGTCGAGTCCCTAAACATAGAGTCCAGACCCTAAATACAGAGTCCAGATACCAAACACAGAGTCCAGTTCCTAAACACAGAGTCCAGATCCCAAACGAAGTGACCAGACACTAAACACAGAGACCAGACCCTAAAAACAGAGTCCAGATCCTAAACAGAGAGTCCAGATCCCAAACACAGATTCCAGATCAGAAACACAGAGTCCAGATCCCAAACGCAGAATCCAGATCCTAAACCCAGAGTCCAGATCCCAAACCCAGAGTCCAGATCCCAAACACAGAGTCCAGATCATAAACACAGAGTACAGATCCTAAACGCAGAGTCCAGATCCCAAACGCAGAGTCCAGATCCTAAACACAGAGTCCAGATCCTAAACACAGAGTCCAGATACTAAACACATTGTGCAGATTTCAAACACAGAGTCCAGATCCCAAACAAAGAGTCCAGACCCTAAACACAGAGTCCAGACACTAAACACAGAGTCCAGGTCCTGAACACAGAGTCCAGATCCCAAACACAGAGTCCAGATCCCAAACACAGAGTTCTGATCCTAAACACAGAGTCCAGATCCCAAACACAGAGTCCAGATCCTAAACACAGAGCCCAGATCCTAAACACAGAGTCCAGATCCCAAACAGAGTGTCTAGATCCCAAACACAGAGACCAGATCCTAAACACAGAGTCCAGATCCCAAACACAGAGTCCAGATCCCAAACACAGAGTCCAGATCCCAAACAGAGTGTCTAGATGCCAAACCCAGAGACCAGATCCTAAACACAGAGTCCAGATCCTAAACACAGAGTCCAGATCCCAAACACAGACTCCACACCCTAAACAAAGATTCCACATTCTAAACAGTGAGTCCAGATCCTAAATACAGAGTCTAGATCCCAAACACAGAGTCCAGATCCTAAGCACAGAGTCCAGACCCCAAACACAGAGTCCAGATCCTAAACACAGATTCCAGATCGTAAACACAGAGTCCAGATCGCAAGCAGAGAGTCCTGATCCCAAACACAGAGACCAGACCCTAAACACAGAGTCCAGACCCTAAACACAGAGTCCAGGCCCCAAACACAGAGTCCAGATCCTAAACGCAGAGTCCAGATTCTAAACAGAGTCCATATCCCAAACACAGAGTCCATATCCTGAACACAGAGTCCAGATCCTAAACACAGAGTCGAGACACTAAACACAGAGTCCAGATCCTAAACACAGAGTCCAGATCCCAAACACAGATTCCAGATCCTAAACACAGAGTCCAGATTCTAAACAGAGTGCAGATCCTGAACACAGAGTCCAGATCCTGAACACAGAGTCCAGATCCTAAACACAGATTCCAGATCCTAAACGCAGAGTCCAGATCCCAAGCAGAGAGTCCTGATCCCAAACACAGAGACCAGACCCTAAACACAGAATCCAGATCCTAAACCCAGAGTCCAGATCCCAAACACAGAGTCCAGATCCCAAACACAGAGTCCAGATCCTAAACACAGAGTACAGATCCTAAACGCAGAGTCCAGATCCTAAACACAGAGTCCAGATCCTAAACACAGAGTCCAGATCCTAAACACATTGTCAAGGTTTCAAACACAGAGTCCAGATCCCAAACGCAGTGTCCAGATCCTAAACAAAGAGTCCAGATACCAAACCCAGTGTGCAGACCCTAAACACAATGTCCAGATCCCAAACATAGAGTCCAGACCCTAAACACAGAGTCCAGACCCTAAACACAGAGTCCAGATCCCAAACACAGAGTCCAGACCCTAAACACAGAGTCCAGATCCCAAACACAGAGTCCAGATCCTAAACACAGAGTCCAGATCCCAAACACAGAGACCAGACCCTAAACACAGAGTCCAGATCCCAAACACAGAGTCCAGATCCCAAACACAGAGTCCAGATCGTAAACACAGAGTCCAGACCCCAAACACAGAGTCCAGACACTAAACACAGAGTCCAGGTCCTGAACACAGAGTCCAGATCCTAAACACAGAGTCCAGATCCCAAACAAAGTGTCCAGATCCCAAACACAGAGACCAGACCCTAAACACAGAGTCCAGATCCCAAACACAGAGTCCAGATCCTAAACACAGAGTCCAGATTCTAAACAGAGTCCAGATCCCAAACACAGAGTCCAGACCCTGAACTAGAGTCCAGATCCTAAACACATTGTCCAGATCCCAAACACAGAGTACAGATCCCAAACGCAGAGTCCAGATCTTAAATACAGAGTCCAGATCCTAAACACAGAGTCCAGATTCTAAACAGAGTCCAGATCCCAAACACAGAGTCCAGACCCTGAACTAGAGTCCAGACCCTAAACACATTGTCCAGATCCCAAACACAGAGTCCAGATCCCAAACGCAGAGTCCAGATCTTAAACACAGAGTCCAGATCCCAAACCCAGAGTCCAGACCCTAAACACATTGTCCAGATCCCAAAGACAGATTCCTGATCCCAAACATAGAGTGCAGATCCCAAACACAGAGACCAGTCCCTAAACACAGAGTCCATATCCCAAACACAGAGTCCAGATCCCAAACACAGAGTCCAGATCCTAAACACATTGTCCAGATCCCAAACACAGAGTCCAGATCCCAAACGCAGAGTCCAGATCTTAAACACAGAGTCCAGACCCTAAACACATTGTCCAGATCCCAAACACAGAGTCCAGATCCCAAACGCAGAGTCCAGATCTTAAACACAGAGTCCAGATCCCAAACCCAGAGTCCAGACCCTAAACACATTGTCCAGATCCCAAAGACAGATTCCTGATCCCAAACATAGAGTGCAGATCCCAAACACAGAGACCAGTCCCTAAACACAGAGTCCATATCCCAAACACAGAGTCCAGATCCCAAACACAGAGTCCAGATCCTAAACACAGAGTCCAGATCCTAAACACAGAGTCCAGATCCTAAACACAGATTCCAGATGCTAACCGCAGAGTCCAGGTCCTAAACGCAGAGTCCAGATCCCAAACGCAGTGTCCAGATCCTAAACACAGCGTCCAGATCCTAAACACAGACTCCAGATCCTAAAAACATTGTCCAGATTTCAAACACAGAGTCCAGATACCAAACGCAGAGTCCAGATCCTAAACACAGAGTCCAAATCCCAAACCCAGAGTCAAGACCCCAAACACAGGGTCCAGACCCTAAACACAGAGTGCAGATCCCAAACTCAGAGTCCAGATCCTAAACACAGAGTCCAGATCCTAAACACAGAGTCGAGTCCCTAAACACAGAATCGAGTCCCTAAACATAGAGTCCAGACCCTAAATACAGAGTCCAGATACCAAACACAGAGTCCAGTTCCTAAACACAGAGTCCAGATCCCAAACGAAGTGTCCAGACACTAAACACAGAGACCAGACCCTAAAAACAGAGTCCAGATCCTAAACAGAGAGTCCAGATCCCAAACACAGATTCCAGATCAGAAACACAGAGTCCAGATCCCAAACGCAGAATCCAGATCCTAAACCCAGAGTCCAGATCCCAAACCCAGAGTCCAGATCCCAAACACAGAGTCCAGATCATAAACACAGAGTCCAGATAATAAACACATTGTCCAGATCCCAAACACAGAGTCCAGACCCTAAACACAGAGTCCAGACCCTAAACAAAGAGTTCAGATCACAAACACAGAGTCCAGATCCCAAACACAGAGTCCAGATCCTAAACACATTGTCCAGATCCCAAACACAGAGTCCAGATTCTAAACAGAGTCCAGATCCCAAACACAGAGTCCAGACCCTGAACTAGAGTCCAGACCCTAAACACATTGTCCAGATCCCAAACACAGAGTCCAGATCCCAAACGCAGAGTCCAGATCTTAAACACAGAGTCCAGATCCCAAACCCAGAGTCCAGACACTAAACACATTGTCCAGATCCCAAAGACAGATTCCTGATCCCAAACATAGAGTGCAGATCCCAAACACAGAGACCAGTCCCTAAACACAGAGTCCATATCCCAAACACAGAGTCCAGATCCCAAACACAGTGTCCAGATCCTAAACACAGAGTCCAGACACGAAACACAGAGTCCAGATCCTAAACAGAGAGTCCAGATCCTAAACACAGAGTCCAGATCCCAAACACAGAGTCTAGATCCCAAACACAGAGTCCAGATCCTAAACACAGAGTCCAGACACTAAACACAGAGTCCAGATCCTAAACACAGAGTCCAGATCCTAAACACAGAGTCCAGATCCCAAACACAGAGTCCTGATCCCAAACACAGACTCCACACCCTAAACACAGATTCCACATCCTAAACAGAGAGTCCAGATCCTAAACACAGAGTCCAGATCCCAAACACTGAGTCCAGATCCTAAACACAGAGTCCAGATCCTAAACACAGAGTCCAGATCCTAAACACAGATTCCAGATGCTAAACGCAGAGTCCAGGTCCTAAACGCAGAGTCCAGATCCCAAACGCAGTGTCCAGATCCTAAACACAGCGTCCAGATCCTAAACACAGACTCCAGATCCTAAAAACATTGTCCAGATTTCAAACACAGAGTCCAGATACCAAACGCAGAGTCCAGATCCTAAACACAGAGTCCAAATCCCAAACCCAGAGTCAAGACCCCAAACACAGGGTCCAGACCCTAAACACAGAGTGCAGATCCCAAACTCAGAGTCCAGATCCTAAACACAGAGTCCAGATCCTAAACACAGAGTCGAGTCCCTAAACACAGAGTCGAGTCCCTAAACATAGAGTCCAGACCCTAAATACAGAGTCCAGATACCAAACACAGAGTCCAGTTCCTAAACACAGAGTCCAGATCCCAAACGAAGTGTCCAGACACTAAACACAGAGACCAGACCCTAAAAACAGAGTCCAGATCCTAAACAGAGAGTCCAGATCCCAAACACAGATTCCAGATCAGAAACACAGAGTCCAGATCCCAAACGCAGAATCCAGATCCTAAACCCAGAGTCCAGATCCCAAACCCAGAGTCCAGATCCCAAACACAGAGTCCAGATCATAAACACAGAGTCCAGATAATAAACACATTGTCCAGATCCCAAACACAGAGTCCAGACCCTAAACACAGAGTCCAGACCCTAAACAAAGAGTCCAGATCACAAACACAGAGTCCAGATCCCAAACACAGAGTCCAGATCCTAAACACAGAGTCCAGACACTAAACACAGAGTCAAGATCCCAAACACAGAGTCCAGACCCTAAACACAGAGTCCAGACCCTAAACAAAGAGTCCAGATCACAAACACAGAGTCCAGATCCCAAACACAGAGTCCAGATCCTAAACACAGAGTCCAGACACTAAACACAGAGTCCTGATACCAAACACAGAGTCCACACCCTAAACACAGCTTCCATATCCTTAACAGAGAGTCCAGATCCTAAACACAGAGACAATATCCCAAACACAGATTCCAGATCCTTAACACAGAGTTCAGATCCTAAACACAGAGTCCAGATCCCAAACACAGAGGCCTGACCCTAAACACAGAGTCCAGACCCCAAACACAGAGTCCAGATCCCAAACACAGAGTCCAGTTCCTAAACACAGATTCCAGATCCCAGAGTGTCTAGATCCCAAACACAGAGTCCAGACTCTTTGCACAGAATCCAGATCCCAAATACAGAGTCCAGATCCTAAGCACAGGTTCCAGATCCCAAACATAGAGTCCAGATTCCAAACACAGAGTCCAGTCCCTAAACACAGAGTCCACATCCCAAACAGAGAGTCCAGATCCCAAACACAGAGTCCAGATCCCAAACACAGAGTCCAGATCCAAAACACAGAGTCCAGACCCCAAACACAGAGTCCAGATCCCAAACACAGAGTTCTGATCCCAAACACAGAGTCCACACCCTAAACAAAGAGTCCACATCCTAAACAGAGAGTCCAGATCCTAAAAACAGAGTCCAGATCCAAAACACAGAGTGCAGCTCCTAAACAGAGTCCAGATCGTAAACACAGTGTCCAGACCCTAAACACAGAGTCCAGACCCCAAACACAGAGTCCAGATCCTAAACACAGAGTCCAGATCCCAAACAGAGTGTCTAGATCCCAAACACAGAGACCAGATCCTAAACACAGAGTCCAGATCCCAAACACAGAGTCCAGATCCCAAACACAGAGTCCAGATCCCAAACAGAGTTTTTAGATGCCAAACCCAGAGACCAGATCCTAAACACAGAGTCCAGATCCTAAACACAGAGTCCAGATCCCAAACACAGACTCCACACCCTAAACAAAGATTCCACATTCTAAACAGTGAGTCCAGATCCTAAATACAGAGTCTAGATCCCAAACACAGAGTCCAGATCCTAAGCACAGAGTCCAGATCCTAAACACAGAGTCCAGATCCCAAAGACAGATTCCTGATCCCAAACATAGAGTGCAGATCCCAAACACAGAGACCAGTCCCTAAACGCAGAGTCCATATCCCAAACACAGAGTCCAGATCCTAAACACAGAGTCCAGATCCTAAACACAGATTCCAGATGCTAAACGCAGAGTCCAGGTCCTAAACGCAGAGTCCAGATCCCAAACGCAGAGTCCAGATCCTAAACACAGCGTCCAGATCCCAAACACAGACTCCAGATCCTAAAAACATTGTCCAGATCCTAACCACAGAGTCCAGATCCCAAAAACAGAGTCCAGATCCCAAACACAGAGTTCTGATCCCAAACACAGAGTCCACACCCTAAACAAAGAGTCCACATCCTAAACAGAGAGTCCAGATCCTAAAAACAGAGTCCAGATCCAAAACACAGAGTCCAGATCCAAACCACAGAGTGCAGCTCCTAAACAGAGTCCAGATCGTAAACACAGTGTCCAGACCCTAAACACAGAGTCCAGACCCCAAACACAGAGTCCAGATCCCAAACGCAGTGTCCAGATCCTAAACAAAGAGTCCAGATACC
The DNA here is from genome assembly GCF_017639515.1 of Carcharodon carcharias. Lineage (NCBI taxonomy): Eukaryota > Metazoa > Chordata > Chondrichthyes > Lamniformes > Lamnidae > Carcharodon > Carcharodon carcharias. The sequence continues at coordinate 197,964 of NW_024471101.1, forward strand.
AAACCCAGTGTGCAGACCCTAAACACAATGTCCAGATCCCAAACATAGAGTCCAGACCCTAAACACAGAGTCCAGACCCTAAACACAGAGTCCAGATCCCAAACACAGAGTCCAGACGCTAAACACAGAGTCCAGATCCCAAACACAGAGTCCAGATCCTAAACACAGAGTCCAGATCCCAAACACAGTGTCCAGATCCCAAACACAGAGACCAGACCCTAAACACAGAGTCCAGATCCCAAACACAGAGTCCAGATCGTAAACACAGAGTCCAGACCCCAAACACAGAGTCCAGACACTAAACACAGAGTCCAGGTCCTGAACACAGAGTCCAGATCCTAAACACAGAGTCCAGATCCTAAACACAGAGTCCAGATCCCAAACAAAGTGTCCAGATCCCAAACACAGAGACCAGACCCTAAACACAGAGTCCAGATCCCAAACACAGAGTCCAGATCCTAAACACAGAGTCCAGATTCTAAACAGAGTCCAGATCCCAAACACAGAGTCCAGACCCTGAACTAGAGTCCAGATCCTAAACACATTGTCCAGATCCCAAACACAGAGTCCAGATCCCAAACGCAGAGTCCAGATCTTAAATACAGAGTCCAGATCCTAAACACAGAGTCCAGATTCTAAACAGAGTCCAGATCCCAAACACAGAGTCCAGACCCTGAACTAGAGTCCAGACCCTAAACACATTGTCCAGATCCCAAACACAGAGTCCAGATCCCAAACGCAGAGTCCAGATCTTAAACACAGAGTCCAGATCCCAAACCCAGAGTCCAGACCCTAAACACATTGTCCAGATCCCAAAGACAGATTCCTGATCCCAAACATAGAGTGCAGATCCCAAACACAGAGACCAGTCCCTAAACACAGAGTCCATATCCCAAACACAGAGTCCAGATCCCAAACACAGAGTCCAGATCCTAAACACAGAGTCCAGATCCTAAACACAGAGTCCAGATCCTAAACACAGATTCCAGATGCTAACCGCAGAGTCCAGGTCCTAAACGCAGAGTCCAGATCCCAAACGCAGTGTCCAGATCCTAAACACAGCGTCCAGATCCTAAACACAGACTCCAGATCCTAAAAACATTGTCCAGATTTCAAACACAGAGTCCAGATACCAAACGCAGAGTCCAGATCCTAAACACAGAGTCCAAATCCCAAACCCAGAGTCAAGACCCCAAACACAGGGTCCAGACCCTAAACACAGAGTGCAGATCCCAAACTCAGAGTCCAGATCCTAAACACAGAGTCCAGATCCTAAACACAGAGTCGAGTCCCTAAACACAGAATCGAGTCCCTAAACATAGAGTCCAGACCCTAAATACAGAGTCCAGATACCAAACACAGAGTCCAGTTCCTAAACACAGAGTCCAGATCCCAAACGAAGTGTCCAGACACTAAACACAGAGACCAGACCCTAAAAACAGAGTCCAGATCCTAAACAGAGAGTCCAGATCCCAAACACAGATTCCAGATCAGAAACACAGAGTCCAGATCCCAAACGCAGAATCCAGATCCTAAACCCAGAGTCCAGATCCCAAACCCAGAGTCCAGATCCCAAACACAGAGTCCAGATCATAAACACAGAGTCCAGATAATAAACACATTGTCCAGATCCCAAACACAGAGTCCAGACCCTAAACACAGAGTCCAGACCCTAAACAAAGAGTCCAGATCACAAACACAGAGTCCAGATCCCAAACACAGAGTCCAGATCCTAAACACATTGTCCAGATCCCAAACACAGAGTCCAGATTCTAAACAGAGTCCAGATCCCAAACACAGAGTCCAGACCCTGAACTAGAGTCCAGACCCTAAACACATTGTCCAGATCCCAAACACAGAGTCCAGATCCCAAACGCAGAGTCCAGATCTTAAACACAGAGTCCAGATCCCAAACCCAGAGTCCAGACCCTAAACACATTGTCCAGATCCCAAAGACAGATTCCTGATCCCAAACATAGAGTGCAGATCCCAAACACAGAGACCAGTCCCTAAACACAGAGTCCATATCCCAAACACAGAGTCCAGATCCCAAACACAGTGTCCAGATCCTAAACACAGAGTCCAGACACGAAACACAGAGTCCAGATCCTAAACAGAGAGTCCAGATCCTAAACACAGAGTCCAGATCCCAAACACAGAGTCTAGATCCCAAACACAGAGTCCAGATCCTAAACACAGAGTCCAGACACTAAACACAGAGTCCAGATCCTAAACACAGAGTCCAGATCCTAAACACAGAGTCCAGATCCCAAACACAGAGTCCTGATCCCAAACACAGACTCCACACCCTAAACACAGATTCCACATCCTAAACAGAGAGTCCAGATCCTAAACACAGAGTCCAGATCCCAAACACTGAGTCCAGATCCTAAACACAGAGTCCAGATCCTAAACACAGAGTCCAGATCCTAAACACAGATTCCAGATGCTAAACGCAGAGTCCAGGTCCTAAACGCAGAGTCCAGATCCCAAACGCAGTGTCCAGATCCTAAACACAGCGTCCAGATCCTAAACACAGACTCCAGATCCTAAAAACATTGTCCAGATTTCAAACACAGAGTCCAGATACCAAACGCAGAGTCCAGATCCTAAACACAGAGTCCAAATCCCAAACCCAGAGTCAAGACCCCAAACACAGGGTCCAGACCCTAAACACAGAGTGCAGATCCCAAACTCAGAGTCCAGATCCTAAACACAGAGTCCAGATCCTAAACACAGAGTCGAGTCCCTAAACACAGAGTCGAGTCCCTAAACATAGAGTCCAGACCCTAAATACAGAGTCCAGATACCAAACACAGAGTCCAGTTCCTAAACACAGAGTCCAGATCCCAAACGAAGTGTCCAGACACTAAACACAGAGACCAGACCCTAAAAACAGAGTCCAGATCCTAAACAGAGAGTCCAGATCCCAAACACAGATTCCAGATCAGAAACACAGAGTCCAGATCCCAAACGCAGAATCCAGATCCTAAACCCAGAGTCCAGATCCCAAACCCAGAGTCCAGATCCCAAACACAGAGTCCAGATCATAAACACAGAGTCCAGATAATAAACACATTGTCCAGATCCCAAACACAGAGTCCAGACCCTAAACACAGAGTCCAGACCCTAAACAAAGAGTCCAGATCACAAACACAGAGTCCAGATCCCAAACACAGAGTCCAGATCCTAAACACAGAGTCCAGACACTAAACACAGAGTCAAGATCCCAAACACAGAGTCCAGACCCTAAACACAGAGTCCAGACCCTAAACAAAGAGTCCAGATCACAAACACAGAGTCCAGATCCCAAACACAGAGTCCAGATCCTAAACACAGAGTCCAGACACTAAACACAGAGTCAAGATCCTAAACACAGAGTCCAGATCCTAAACACAGAGTCCTGATACCAAACACAGAGTCCACACCCTAAACACAGCTTCCATATCCTTAACAGAGTGTCCAGATCCTAAACACAGAGACAATATCCCAAACACAGATTCCAGATCCTTAACACAGAGTTCAGATCCTAAACACAGAGTCCAGATCCCAAACACAGAGGCCAGACCCTAAACACAGAGTCCAGACCCCAAACACAGAGTCCAGATCCCAAACACAGAGTCCAGTTCCTAAACACAGATTCCAGATCCCAGAGTGTCTAGATCCCAAACACAGAGTCCAGACTCTTTGCACAGAATCCAGATCCCAAATACAGAGTCCAGATCCTAAGCACAGGTTCCAGATCCCAAACATAGAGTCCAGATTCCAAACACAGAGTCCAGTCCCTAAACACAGAGTCCACATCCCAAACAGAGAGTCCAGATCCCAAACACAGAGTCCAGATCCCAAACACAGAGTCCAGATCCCAAACACAGAGTCCAGATCCCAAACACAGAGTTCTGATCCCAAACAAAGAGTCCACATCCTAAACAGAGAGTCCAGATCCTAAAAACAGAGTCCAGATCCAAAACACAGAGTGCAGCTCCTAAACAGAGTCCAGATCGTAAACACAGTGTCCAGACCCTAAACACAGAGTCCAGACCCCAAACACAGAGTCCAGATCCTAAACACAGAGTCCAGATCCCAAACAGAGTGTCTAGATCCCAAACACAGAGACCAGATCCTAAACACAGAGTCCAGATCCCAAACACAGAGTCCAGATCCCAAACACAGAGTCCAGATCCCAAACAGAGTTTTTAGATGCCAAACCCAGAGACCAGATCCTAAACACAGAGTCCAGATCCTAAACACAGAGTCCAGATCCCAAACACAGACTCCACACCCTAAACAAAGATTCCACATTCTAAACAGTGAGTCCAGATCCTAAATACAGAGTCTAGATCCCAAACACAGAGTCCAGATCCTAAGCACAGAGTCCAGATCCTAAACACAGAGTCCAGATCCCAAAGACAGATTCCTGATCCCAAACATAGAGTGCAGATCCCAAACACAGAGACCAGTCCCTAAACGCAGAGTCCATATCCCAAACACAGAGTCCAGATCCTAAACACAGAGTCCAGATCCTAAACACAGATTCCAGATGCTAAACGCAGAGTCCAGGTCCTAAACGCAGAGTCCAGATCCCAAACGCAGAGTCCAGATCCTAAACACAGCGTCCAGATCCCAAACACAGACTCCAGATCCTAAAAACATTGTCCAGATCCTAACCACAGAGTCCAGATCCCAAAAACAGAGTCCAGATCCCAAACACAGAGTTCTGATCCCAAACACAGAGTCCACACCCTAAACAAAGAGTCCACATCCTAAACAGAGAGTCCAGATCCTAAAAACAGAGTCCAGATCCAAAACACAGAGTCCAGATCCAAACCACAGAGTGCAGCTCCTAAACAGAGTCCAGATCGTAAACACAGTGTCCAGACCCTAAACACAGAGTCCAGACCCCAAACACAGAGTCCAGATCCTAAACACAGAGTCCAGATCCCAAACAGAGTGTCTAGATCCCAAACACAGAGACCAGATCCTAAACACATTGTCCAGATCCCAAACACAGAGTCCAGATCCCAAACACAGAGTCCAGATCCCAAACAGAGTGTCTAGATGCCAAACCCAGAGACCAGATCCTAAACACAGAGTCCAGATCCTAAACACAGAGTCCAGATCCCAAACACAGACTCCACACCCTAAACAAAGATTCCACATTCTAAACAGTGAGTCCAGATCCTAAATACAGAGTCTAGATCCCAAACACAGAGTACAGATCCTAAGCACAGAGTCCAGATCCTAAACACAGAATCCAGATCCCAAAGACAGATTCCTGATCCCAAACATAGAGTGCAGATCCCAAACACAGAGACCAGTCCCTAAACACAGAGTCCATATCCCAAACACAGAGTCCAGATCCCAAACACAGTGTCCAGATCCTAAACACAGAGTCCAGACACGAAACACAGAGTCCAGATCCTAAACACAGAGTCCAGATCCTAAACACAGAGTCCAGATCCCAAACACCGAGTCTAGATCCCAAACACAGAGTCCAGATCCTAAACACAGAGTCAAGACACTAAACACAGAGTCCAGATCCTAAACACAGAGTCCAGATCCTAAACACAGTGTCCAGATCCCAAACACAGAGTCCTGATCCCAAACACAGACTCCACACCCTAAACACAGATTCCACATCCTAAACAGAGAGTCCAGATCCTAAACACAGAGTCCAGATCCCAAACACAGAGTCCAGATCCTAAACACAGAGTCCAGATCCTAAACACAGAGTCCAGATCCTAAACACAGATTCCAGATGCTAAACGCAGAGTCCAGGTCCTAAACGCAGAGTCCAGATCCCAAACGCAGAGTCCAGATCCTAAGCACAGCGTCCAGATCCTAAACACAGACTCCAGATCCTAAAGACATTGTCCAGATTTCAAACAGAGTCCAGATACCAAACGCAGAGTCCAGATCCTAAACACAGAGTCCAAATCCCAAACCCAGAGTCAAGACCCCAAACACAGGGTCCAGACCCTAAACACAGAGTGCAGATCCCAAACTCAGAGTCCAGATCCCAAACACAGAGTCCAGATCCCAAACAGAGTGTCTAGATGCCAAACCCAGAGACCAGATCCTAAACACAGAGTCCAGATCCTAAACACAGAGTCCAGATCCCAAACACAGACTCCACACCCTAAACAAAGATTCCACATTCTAAACAGTGAGTCCAGATCCTAAATACAGAGTCTAGATCCCAAACACAGAGTACAGATCCTAAGCACAGAGTCCAGATCCTAAACACAGAATCCAGATCCCAAAGACAGATTCCTGATCCCAAACATAGAGTGCAGATCCCAAACACAGAGACCAGTCCCTAAACACAGAGTCCATATCCCAAACACAGAGTCCAGATCCCAAACACAGTGTCCAGATCCTAAACACAGAGTCCAGACACGAAACACAGAGTCCAGATCCTAAACACAGAGTCCAGATCCTAAACACAGAGTCCAGATCCCAAACACCGAGTCTAGATCCCAAACACAGAGTCCAGATCCTAAACACAGAGTCAAGACACTAAACACAGAGTCCAGATCCTAAACACAGAGTCCAGATCCTAAACACAGTGTCCAGATCCCAAACACAGAGTCCTGATCCCAAACACAGACTCCACACCCTAAACACAGATTCCACATCCTAAACAGAGAGTCCAGATCCTAAACACAGAGTCCAGATCCCAAACACAGAGTCCAGATCCTAAACACAGAGTCCAGATCCTAAACACAGAGTCCAGATCCTAAACACAGATTCCAGATGCTAAACGCAGAGTCCAGGTCCTAAACGCAGAGTCCAGATCCCAAACGCAGAGTCCAGATCCTAAGCACAGCGTCCAGATCCTAAACACAGACTCCAGATCCTAAAAACATTGTCCAGATTTCAAACAGAGTCCAGATACCAAACGCAGAGTCCAGATCCTAAACACAGAGTCCAAATCCCAAACCCAGAGTCAAGACCCCAAACACAGGGTCCAGACCCTAAACACAGAGTGCAGATCCCAAACTCAGAGTCCAGATCCTAAACACAGAGTCCAGATCCTAAACACAGAGTCGAGTCCCTAAACACAGAGTCGAGTCCCTAAACATAGAGTCCAGACCCTAAATACAGAGTCCAGATACCAAACACAGAGTCCAGTTCCTAAACACAGAGTCCAGATCCCAAACGAAGTGTCCAGACACTAAACACAGAGACCAGACCCTAAAAACAGAGTCCAGATCCTAAACAGAGAGTCCAGATCCCAAACACAGATTTCAGATCAGAAACACAGAGTCCAGATCCCAAACGCAGAATCCAGATCCTAAACCCAGAGTCCAGATCCCAAACCCAGAGTCCAGATCCCAAACACAGAGTCCAGATCATAAACACAGAGTACAGATCCTAAACGCAGAGTCCAGATCCCAAACGCAGAGTCCAGATCCTAAACACAGAGTCCAGATCCTAAACACAGAGTCCAGATACTAAACACATTGTCCAGATTTCAAACACAGAGTCCAGATCCCAAACAAAGAGTCCAGACCCTAAACACAGAGTCCAGACACTAAACACAGAGTCCAGGTCCTGAACACAGAGTCCAGATCCCAAACACAGAGTCCAGATCCCAAGCACAGTGTCCAGATCCCAAACGCAGATTCTAGATCCGAACCACAGAGTCCAGATCCCAAACCCAGAGTCCAGATCCCAAACCCAGAGTCCAGATCCTAAACACAGAGTCCAGATCCCTAACACAGAGTCCAGATCCTAAACCTAGAGTCCAGACCCGAAAAACATTGTCCTGATCCCAAACACAGAGTCCAGATCCCAAACGCAGAGTCCTGATCTTAAACACAGAGTCCAGCTCCCAAACCCAGAGTCCAGAACCTAAACACATTGTCCAGATCCCAAAGACAGAGTCCAGATCCCAAACGCGGAGTCCAGATAATAAACACATTGTCCAGATCCCAAACACAGAGTCCAGACCCTAAACACAGAGTCCAGACCCTAAACAAAGAGTCCAGATCACAAACACAGAGTCCAGATCCCAAACACAGAGTCTAGATCCTAAACACAGAGTCCAGACACTAAACACAGAGTCAAGATCCTAAACACAGAGTCCAGACCCTAAACACAGAGTCCAGATCCTGAACACAGAGTCCTGATCCCAAACACAGACTCCACACCCTAAACACAGATTCCACATCCTAAACAGAGAGTCCAGATCCTAAACACAGAGACAAGATCCCAAACACAGATTCCAGATCCTTAACACAGAGTTCAGATCCTAAACACAGTGTCCAGATCCCAAACACAGAGGCCAGACCCTAAACACAGAGTCCAGACCCCAAACACATTGTCCAGATCCTAAACACAGAGTCCAGATCCCAAACACAGAGGCCAGACCCTATACACAGAGTCCAGACCCCAAACATAGAGTCCAGATCCCAAACACAGAGTCCAGTTACTAAACACAGATTCCAGATCCCAGAGTGTCTAGATCCCAAACACAGAGTCCAGACTCTTTGCACAGAATCCAGATCCCAAATACAGAGTCCAGATCCTAAGCACAGGTTCCAGATCCCAAACATAGAGTCCAGATTCCAAACACAGAGTCCAGTACCTAAACACAGAGTCCATATCCTGAACACAGAGTCCAGATCCAAAACACAGAGTTGAGACACTAAACACAGAGTCCAGATCCTAAACAGAGAGTCTAGATACCAAACACAGAGTCCAGATCCTAAACACAGAGTCCAGATTCTAAACAGAGTCCAGATCCCAAACACAGAGTCCAGATCCTGAACACAGAGTCCAGATCCTAAACACAGAGTCTAGATCCCAAACACAGAGTCCAGAACCTAAACACAGAGTCCAGATCCTAAGCACAGAGTCTAGATCCCAAACGCAGAGTCCAGATCCGAAAAACAGAGTCCAGATCCTAAACACAGAGTCCAGACACCAAATACAGAGTCCAGATCCTAAACACAGTGTCCAGATCCCAAGCACAGAGTCCAGATCCCAAACACAGAGTCCAGACCCTAAACACAGAGTCCAGATCCCAAACACAGAGTCCAGATCCTAAACACAGAGTCCAGATCCCAAACAAAGTGTCCAGATCCCAAACACAGAGACCAGACCCTAAACACAGAGTCCAGATCCCAAACACAGAGTCCAGATCCTAAACACAGAGTCCAGACCCCAAACACAGAGTCCAGACACTAAACACAGAGTCCAGGTCCTGAACACAGAGTCCAGATCCTAAACACAGAGTCCAGATCCCAAACCCAGAGTCCAGATCCCAAGCCCAGATTCCAGATCCTAAACACAGAGTCCAGATCCTAAACACAGAGTCCAGATCCTAAACAAAGTGTCCAGATCCCAATCCCAGAGTCCAGATCCTAAACACAGAGTCCAGATCCCTAACGCAGAGTCCAGATCCTAAACACAGAGTCCAGATCCTAAACACAGAGTCCAGATCCCAAACAAAGAGTCCAGATAACAAACACAGAGTCCAGACCCTAAACACAGAGTCCAGACACTAAACACAGAGTCCAGCCCCCAAACACAGAGTCCAGATCCTAAACACAGAGTCCAGATTCTAAACAGAGTCCAGATCCCAAACACAGAGTCCAGACCCTGAACTAGAGTCCAGACCCTAAACACATTGTCCAGATCCCAAACACAGAGTCCAGATCCCAAACGCAGAGTCCAGATCTTAAACACAGAGTCCAGATCCCAAACCCAGAGTCCAGACCCTAAAAACATTGTCCAGATCCCAAAGACAGATTCCTGATCCCAAACATAGAGTGCAGATCCCAAACACAGAGACCAGTCCCTTAACACAAAGTCCAGATCCCAAACACAGAGTCCAGATCCCAAACACAGTGTCCAGATCCTAAACACCGAGTCCAGACACGAAACACAGAGTCCAGATCCTAAGCACAGAGTCCAGATCCTAAACACAGAGTCCAGATCCCAAACACAGAGTCCTGATCCCAAAAACAGACTCCACACCCTAAACACAGATTCCACATCCTAAACAGAAAGTCCAGATCCTAAAAACAGAGTCTAGATCTCAAACACAGAGTCCAGATCCGTAACACAGAGTCCAGATCCTAAACACTGAGTCCAGATCCCAAACACAGAGTCCAGACCCCAAACAAAGAGTCCAGATCCTAAACAATGAGTCCAGATCCTAAACACAGAGTCCATATCCCAAACACAGAGTTCAGATCCCAAACACAGAGACCAGACCCTAAACACAGAGTCCAGACCCCAAACACAGAGTCCAGATCCTAAACACAGAGTCCAGATTCTAAACAGAGTCCAGATCCCAAACACAGAGTCCAGATCCTAAACACAGAGTCCAGATTCTAAACAGAGTCCAGATCCCAAACACAGAGTCCAGACCCTGAACTAGAGTCCAGACCCTAAACACATTGTCCAGATCCCAAACACAGAGTCCAGATCCCAAACGCAGAGTCCAGATCTTAAACACAGAGTCCAGATCCCAAACCCAGAGTCCAGACCCTAAAAACATTGTCCAGATCCCAAAGACAGATTCCTGATCCCAAACATAGAGTGCAGATCCCAAACACAGAGACCAGTCCCTTAACACAAAGTCCAGATCCCAAACACAGAGTCCAGATCCCAAACACAGTGTCCAGATCCTAAACACCGAGTCCAGACACAAAACACAGAGTCCAGATCCTAAACACAGAGTCCAGATCCTAAACACAGAGTCCAGATCCCAAACACAGAGTCCTGATCCCAAAAACAGACTCCACACCCTAAACACAGATTCCACATCCTAAACAGAAAGTCCAGATCCTAAAAACAGAGTCTAGATCTCAAACACAGAGTCCAGATCCGTAACACAGAGTCCAGATCCTAAACACTGAGTCCAGATCCCAAACACAGAGTCCAGACCCCAAACACAGAGTCCAGATCCTAAACAATGAGTCCAGATCCTAAACACAGAGTCCATATCCCAAACACAGAGTTCAGATCCCAAACACAGAGACCAGACCCTAAACACAGAGTCCAGACCCCAAACACAGAGTCCAGATCCTAAACACAGAGTCCAGATTCTAAACAGAGTCCAGATCCCAAACACAGAGTCCAGATCCTGAACACAGAGTCCAGATCCTAAACACAGAGACCAGATCCCAAACACAGAGTCCAGAACCTAAACACAGCGTCCAGATCCTAAACACAGAGTCCAGATCCCAATCACAGAGTCCAGATCCCAAACACAGAGTCCAGATCCGAAAAACAGGGTCCAGATCCTAAACACAGAGTCCAGTACCCAAACACAGTCCAGATCCTAAACACAGACTCCAGAACCCAAACACAGTGTCCAGATCCTAAACACAGAGTCCAGATCCTAAACACAGAGACCAGATCCTAAACACAGAGTCCAGATCCTAAACACAGATTCCAGATCCTAAACACGGAGACCAGATCCCAAAAACAGAGTCCAGAAACTTAGCACAGAGTCCAGATCCCAAACAAAGAGTCCAGACCCTAAACACAGAGTCCAGACACTAAACACAGAGTCCAGGTCCTGAACACAGATTCCAGATCCTAAACACAGAGTCCACATCCCAAACCCAGAGTCCAGACACTAAACACAGAGTCCAGATCCTAACCACAGAGTTCAGATCCTAAACACAAACTCCAGATCCCAAGCACAGAGTCCAGATCCCAAACACAGAGTCCAGATCCCAAACACAGAGTTCAGATCCCAAACACAGAGACCAGACCCTAAACCCAGAGTCCAGACACTAAACACAGAGTCCAGATCCTAAACACAGAGTCCAGATTCTAAACAGAGTCCAGATCCCAAACACAGAGTCCAGATCCTGAACACAGAGTCCAGATCCTAAACACAGAGTCCAGATCCCAAACACAGAGTCCAGAACCTAAACACAGCGTCCAGATCCTAAACACAGAGTCCAGATCCCAATCACAGAGTCCAGATCCCAAACACAGAGTCCAGATCCGAAAAACAGGGTCCAGATCCTAAACACAGAGTCCAGTACCCAAACACAGTCCAGATCCTAAACACAGACTCCAGAACCCAAACACAGTGTCCAGATCCTAAACACAGAGTCCAGATCCTAAACACAGAGACCAGATCCTAAACACAGAGTCCAGATCCTAAACACAGATTCCAGATCCTAAACACGGAGACCAGATCCCAAAAACCGAGTCCAGAAACTTAGCACAGAGTCCAGATCCCAAACAAAGAGTCCAGACCCTAAACACAGAGTCCAGACACTAAACACAGAGTCCAGGTCCTGAACACAGAGTCCAGATCCTAAACACAGAGTCCACATCCCAAACCCAGAGTCCAGACACTAAACACAGAGTCCAGATCCTAACCACAGAGTTCAGATCCTAAACACAAACTCCAGATCCCAAGCACAGAGTCCAGATCCCAAACACAGGGACCAGATCCCAAAAACAGAGTCCAGATCCCAAACACAGAGTACAGACCCTAAACACAGAGTCCAGACACTAAACACAGAGTCCAGGTCCTGAACACAGAGTCCAGATCCTAAACACAGATTCCAGACACTAAACACAGAGTCCAGATCCTCACCACAGAGTCCAGATCCTAAACACAGAGTCCAGATCCCAAACCCAGAGTCCAGACACTAAACACAGAGTCCAGATCCTCACCACAGAGTCCAGATCCTAAACACAGAGTCCAGATCCCAAGCACAGAGTCCAGATCGCAAACACAGAGTCCAGATCCATAAAAACAGGGTCCAGATCCTAAACACAGAGTCCAGTACCCAAACACAGAGTCCAGATCCCAAACACAGAGTCCAGATCCTAAACTCAGAGTCCAGACCCCAAACACAGAGTCCCGATCCTAAACACAGAGTCCAGATCCTAAACACAGATTCCAGATCCTAAACACGGAGACCAGATCTCAAAAATAGAGTCCAGAAACTTAGCACAGAGACCAGATCCCAAACAAAGAGTACAGACCCTAAACACAGAGTCCAGACCCTAAACACAGAGTCCAGATCCCAAACACAGAGTCCAGATCCCAAGCACAGAGTCCTGATCCCAAACACAGAGCCCAGTCACTAAACACAGAGTCCAGATCACAAACACAGAGTCCAGATCCCAAACACAGAGTCCAGTTCCTAAACACAGAGTCCAGATCCCAAACCCAGAGTCCAGACACTAAACACAGAGTCCAGATCCTAACCACAGAGTCCAGATCCTGAACACAGAGTCCAGATCCCAAACACAGAGTCCAGATCCTAAACACAGAGTCCAGACCCCAAACACAGAGTCCCGATCCTAAACACAGAGTCCAGATCCCAAACACAGAGACCAGATCCTAAACACAGAGTCCAGATCCTAAACACAGATTCCAGATCCTAAACACGGAGACCAGATCTCAAAAACAGAGTCCAGAAACTTAGCACAGAGTCCAGATCCCAAACAAAGAGTACAGACCATAAACACAGAGTCCAGACCCTAAACACAGAGTCCAGATCCCAAACACAGAGTCCAGATCCTAAACACAGAGTCCAGATCCCAAACCCAGAGTCCAGACACTAAACACAGAGTCCAGATCCTAACCACAGAGTCCAGATCCTGAACACAGAGTCCAGATCCCAAGCACAGAGTCCTGATCCCAAACACAGAGCCCAGTCACTAAACACAGAGTCCAGATCACAAACACAGAGTCCAGATCCCAAACACAGAGTCCAGATCCGAAAAACAGGGTCCAGATCCTGAACACAGGGTCCAGATCCTAAACACAGAGTCCAGATCCCAAACCCAGAGTCCAGACACTAAACACAGAGTCCAGATCCTCACCACAGAGTCCAGATCCTAAACACAGAGTCCAGATCCTTAAAAACAGGGTCCAGATCCTAAACACAGAGTCCAGTACCCAAACACAGAGTCCAGACCCCAAACACAGAGTCCCGATCCTAAACACAGAGTCCAGATTCCAAACACAGAGACCAGATCCTAAACACAGAGTCCAGATCCTAAACACAGATTCCAGATCCTAAACACGGAGACCAGATCTCAAAAATAGAGTCCAGAAACTTAGCACAGAGACCAGATCCCAAACAAAGAGTACAGACCCTAAACACAGAGTCCAGACCCTAAACACAGAGTCCAGATCCCAAACACAGAGTCCAGATCCCAAGCACAGAGTCCTGATCCCAAACACAGAGCCCAGTCACTAAACACAGAGTCCAGATCACAAACACAGAGTCCAGATCCCAAACACAGAGTCCAGTTCCTAAACACAGAGTCCAGATCCCAAACCCAGAGTCCAGACACTAAACACAGAGTCCAGATCCTAACCACAGAGTCCAGATCCTGAACACAGAGTCCAGATCCCAAACACAGAGTCCAGATCCTAAACACAGAGTCCAGACCCCAAACACAGAGTCCCGATCCTAAACACAGAGTCCAGATCCCAAACACAGAGACCAGATCCTAAACACAGAGTCCAGATCCTAAACACAGATTCCAGATAATAAACACGGAGACCAGATCTCAAAAACAGAGTCCAGAAACTTAGCACAGAGTCCAGATCCCAAACAAAGAGTACAGACCCTAAACACAGAGTCCAGACCCTAAACACAGAGTCCAGATCCCAAACACAGAGTCCAGATCCTAAACACAGAGTCCAGATCCCAAACCCAGAGTCCAGACACTAAACACAGAGTCCAGATCCTAACCACAGAGTCCAGATCCTGAACACAGAGTCCAGATCCCAAGCACAGAGTCCTGATCCCAAACACAGAGCCCAGTCACTAAACACAGAGTCCAGATCACAAACACAGAGTCCAGATCCCAAACACAGAGTCCAGATCCGAAAAACAGGGTCCAGATACTAAACACAGAGTCCAGTACCCAAACACAGAGTCCAGATCCCTAACGCAGAGTCCAGATCCTAAACACAGAGTCCAGATCCTAAACACAGTATGCAAATCCTAAACACAGAGTCCAGATCCCAAACACAGAGTCCTGATCCCAAACACAGAGTCCAGATCCCAAACCCAGAGTCCAGATCCTAAACACAGAGTCCAGATCCCTAACGCAGAGTCCAAATCCTAAACACAGAGTCCAGATCCTAAACACAGAGTCCAGATCCTAAACCTAGAGTCCAGACCCTAAACACATTGTCCAGATCCCAAACGCACAGTCCAGATCTTAAACACAGAGTCCAGATCCCAAACCCAGAGTCCAGAACCTAAACACATTGTCCAGATCCCAAAGACAGAGTCCAGATCCCAATCGCGGAGTCGAGATCCTAACCACAGAGTCCTGATACCAAACACAGAGTCCAGACCCTAAACAAATTGTCCAGATCCCAAACACCGAGTCCAGATCCTGAACACAGAGTCCAGATTCTAAACACTGAGTCCAGATCCCGAACACAGTGTACAGACCCTAAACACAGAGTCCAGACCCCATACAGAGAGTCCAGATCCCAAACAGAGTGTCTTGATCCCAAACAAAGAGACCAGATCCTAAACATTGATTCCGGATGCCAAACACAGAGTCCAGATCCTACGCACAGATTCCAGATCCCAAACATAGAGTCTAGATCCCAAACACAGAGTCCAGATCCCAAACACAGAGTCCAGATCCTAAACACAGAGTCCAGACACTAAACACAGAGTCCAGATCCTAAACACAGAGTCCAGATCCCAATCACAGAGCCCTGATCCCAAACACAGAGTCCAGACCCTAAACACAGATTCCACATCCTAAACAGAGAGTCCAGATCCTAAACACAGAGTCCATATCCCAAACACAGAGTCCAGATCCCAAACACAGAGTCCAGACCCTAAACACAGAGTCCAGACCCTAAACACAGAGTCCAGATCCCAATCACAGAGCCCTGATCCCAAACACAGAGTCCAGACCCTAAACACAGATTCCACATCCTAAACAGAGAGTCCAGATCCTAAACACAGAGTCCAGATCCCAAACACAGAGTCCAGACCCTAAAGACAGAGTCCAGACCCCAAACACAGAGTCCAGATCACAAACACAGAGTCCAGATCCTAAACACAGAGTCCAGATCCCAAACACAGAGTCCAGATCCCAAACACAGAATCCAGATCCCAAACACAGAGTCCAGACCCCAAACACAGAGTCCAGATCACAAACACAGAGACCAGACCCTAAACACAGAGTCCAGACCCTAAACACAGAGTCCAAACCCCAAACACAGAGTCCAGATCCTAAACACAGAGTCGAGACACTAAACACAGAGTCCAGATCCTAAACACAGAGTCCAGATCCCAAACACAGAGTCCAGATCCTAAACAAAGAGTCCAGATTCTAAACAGAGTCCAGATCCCAAACACAGAGTCCAGATCCTGAACACAGAGTCCAGATCCTAAACACAGATTCCGGATCCTAAACACAGAGTCCAGATCCCAAGCAGAGAGTCCTGATCCCAAACACAGAGACCAGACCCTAAACACAGAGTCCAGACCCTAAACACAGAGTCCAGGCCCCAAACACAGAGTCCAGATCCTAAACACAGATTCCAGATTCTAAACAGAGTCCAGATCCCAAACACAGAGTCCATATCCTGAACACAGAGTCCAGATCCAAAACACAGAGTCGAGACACTAAACACAGAGTCCAGAACCTAAACAGAGCGTCTAGATCCCAAACACAGAGTCCAGATCCTAAACACAGAGTCCAGATTCTAAACAGAGTCCAGATCCCAAACACAGAGTCCAGATCCTGAACACAGAGTCCAGATCCTAAACACAGAGTCTAGATCCCAAACACAGAGTCCAGAACCTAAACACAGAGTCCAGATCCTAAGCACAGAGTCTAGATCCCAAATGCAGAGTCCAGATCTGAAAAACAGAGTCCAGATCCTAAACACAGAGTCCAGACCCCAAATACAGAGTCCAGATCCTAAACACAGTGTCCAGATCCCAAACACAGAGTCCAGATCCCAAACACTGAGACCAGACCCTAAACACAGAGTCCAGATCCCAAACACAGAGTCCAGGTCCCAAACACAGTGTCCAGATCCCAAACACAGAGACCAGACCCTAAACACAGAGTCCAGATCCCAAACACAGAGTCCAGATCCTAAACACAGAGTCCAGACCCCAAACACAGAGTCCAGACACTAAACACAGAGTCCAGGTCCTGAACACAGAGTCCAGATCCTAAACACAGAGTCCAGATCCCAAACCCAGAGTCCAGATCCCAAGCCCAGATTCCAGAACCTAAACACAGAGTCCAGATCCTAAACACAGAGTGCAGATCCCAAACAAAGTGACCAGATCCCAATCCCAGAGTCCAGATCCTAAACACAGAGTCCAGATCCCTAACGCAGAGTCCAGATCCTAAACACAGAGTCCAGATCCTAAACACAGAGTCCAGATCCCAAACAAAGAGTCCAGATAACAAACACAGAGTCCAGACCCTAAACACAGAGTCCAGACACTAAACACAGAGTCCAGCCCCCAAACACAGAGTCCAGATCCTAAACACAGAGTCCAGATTCTAAACAGAGTCCAGATCCCAAACACAGAGTCCAGACCCTGAACTAGAGTCCAGACCCTAAACACATTGTCCAGATCCCAAACACAGAGTCCAGATCCCAAACGCAGAGTCCAGATCTTAAACACAGAGTCCAGATCCCAAACCCAGAGTCCAGACCCTAAAAACATTGTCCAAATCCCAAAGACAGATTCCTGATCCCAAACATAGAGTGCAGATCCCAAACACAGAGACCAGTCCCTTAACACAAAGTCCAGATCCCAAACACAGAGTCCAGATCCCAAACACAGTGTCCAGATCCTAAACACCGAGTCCAGACACGAAACACAGAGTCCAGATCCTAAACACAGAGTCCAGATCCTAAACACAGAGTCCAGATCCCAAACACAGAGTCCTGATCCCAAAAACAGACTCCACACCCTAAACACAGATTCCACATCCTAAACAGAAAGTCCAGATCCTAAAAACAGAGTCTAGATCTCAAACACAGAGTCCAGATCCGTAACACAGAGTCCAGATCCTAAACACTGAGTCCAGATCCCAAACACAGAGTCCAGACCCCAAACACAGAGTCCAGATCCTAAACAATGAGTCCAGATCCTAAACACAGAGTCCATATCCCAAACACAGAGTTCAGATCCCAAACACAGAGACCAGACCCTAAACACAGAGTCCAGACCCCAAACACAGAGTCCAGATCCTAAACACAGAGTCCAGATTCTAAACAGAGTCCAGATCCCAAACACAGAGTCCAGATCCTGAACACAGAGTCCAGATCCTAAACACAGAGTCCAGATCCCAAACACAGAGTCCAGAACCTAAACACAGCGTCCAGATCCTAAACACAGAGTCCAGATCCCAATCACAGAGTCCAGATCCCAAACACAGAGTCCAGATCCGAAAAACAGGGTCCAGATCCTAAACACAGAGTCCAGTACCCAAACACAGTCCAGATCCTAAACACAGAGTCCAGAACCCAAACACAGTGTCCAGATCCTAAACACAGAGTCCAGATCCTAAACACAGAGACCAGATCCTAAACACAGAGTCCAGATCCTAAACACAGATTCCAGATCCTAAACACGGAGACCAGATCCCAAAAACAGAGTCCAGAAACTTAGCACAGAGTCCAGATCCCAAACAAAGAGTCCAGACCCTAAACACAGAGTCCAGACACTAAACACAGAGTCCAGGTCCTGAACACAGAGTCCAGATCCTAAACACAGAGTCCAGATCCCAAACCCAGAGTCCAGACACTAAACACAGAGTCCAGATCCGAACCACAGAGTTCAGATCCTAAACACAGACTCCAGATCCCAAGCACAGAGTCCAGATCCCAAACCCAGGGACCAGATCCCAAAAACAGAGTCCAGATCCCAAACACAGAGTACAGACCCTAAACACAGAGTCCAGACACTAAACACAGAGTCCAGGTCCTGAACACAGAGTCCAGATCCTAAACACAGAGTCCAGATCCCAAACCCAGAGTCCAGCCACTAAACACAGAGTCCAGATCCCAAGCACAGAGTCCAGATCCTAAACACAGAGTCCAGATCCCAAGCACAGAGTCCAGATCGCAAACACAAAGTCCAGATCCAAAAAACAGGGTCCAGATCCTAAACACAGAGTCCAGACCCCAAACACAGAGTCCTGATCCTAAACACAGAGTCCAGATCCCAAACACAGAGACCAGATCCTAAACACAGAGTCCAGATCCTAAACACAGATTCCAGATCCTAAACACGGAGACCAGATCTCAAAAACAGAGTCCAGAAACTTAGCACAGAGTCCAGATCCCAAACAAAGAGTACAGACCCTAAACACAGAGTCCAGACCCTAAACACAGAGTCCAGATCCCAAACACAGAGTCCAGATCCTAAACACAGTGTCCAGATCCCAAACCCAGAGTCCAGACACTAAACACAGAGTCCAGATCCTAACCACAGAGTCCAGATCCTGAACACAGAGTCCAGATCCCAAGCACAGAGTCCTGATCCCAAACACAGAGCCCAGTCACTAAACACAGAGTCCATATCACAAACACAGAGTCCAGATCCCAAACACAGAGTCCAGATCCTAAACACAGAGTCCAGATCCCAAACACAGAGTCCAGATCCTAAACACAGAGTCCAGATCCCAAACACAGAGTCCAGATCCGAAAAACAGGGTCCAGATCCTAAACACAGAGTCCAGTACCCAAACACAGAGTCCAGATCCCTAACGCAGAGTCCAGATCCTAAACACAGAGTCCAGATCCTAAACACAGAGTCCTGATCCCAAACACAGAGTCCAGATCCCAAAACCAGAGTCCAGATCCTAAACACAGAGTCCAGATCCCTAACGCAGAGTCCAGATCCTAAACACAGAGTCCAGATCCCAAACACAGAGTCCAGATCCCAAGCACAGAGTCCTGATCCCAAACACAGAGCCCAGTCACTAAACACAGAGTCCAGATCACAAACACAGAGTCCAGATCCCAAACACAGAGTCCAGTTCCTAAACACAGAGTCCAGATCCCAAACCCAGAGTCCAGACACTAAACACAGAGTCCAGATCCTAACCACAGAGTCCAGATCCTGAACACAGAGTCCAGATCCCAAACACAGAGTCCAGATCCTAAACACAGAGTCCAGACCCCAAACACAGAGTCCCGATCCTAAACACAGAGTCCAGATCCCAAACACAGAGACCAGATCCTAAACACAGAGTCCAGATCCTAAACACAGATTCCAGATCCTAAACACGGAGACCAGATCTCAAAAACAGAGTCCAGAAACTTAGCACAGAGTCCAGATCCCAAACAAAGAGTACAGACCCTAAACACAGAGTCCAGACCCTAAACACAGAGTCCAGATCCCAAACACAGAGTCCAGATCCTAAACACAGAGTCCAGATCCCAAACCCAGAGTCCAGACACTAAACACAGAGTCCAGATCCTAACCACAGAGTCCAGATCCTGAACACAGAGTCCAGATCCCAAGCACAGAGTCCTGATCCCAAACACAGAGCCCAGTCACTAAACACAGAGTCCAGATCACAAACACAGAGTCCAGATCCCAAACACAGAGTCCAGATCCGAAAAACAGGGTCCAGATCCTGAACACAGAGTCCAGATCCTAAACACAGAGTCCAGATCCCAAACCCAGAGTCCAGACACTAAACACAGAGTCCAGATCCTCACCACAGAGTCCAGATCCTAAACACAGAGTCCAGATCCTTAAAAACAGGGTCCAGATCCTAAACACAGAGTCCAGTACCCAAACACAGAGTCCAGACCCCAAACACAGAGTCCCGATCCTAAACACAGAGTCCAGATTCCAAACACAGAGACCAGATCCTAAACACAGAGTCCAGATCCTAAACACAGATTCCAGATCCTAAACACGGAGACCAGATCTCAAAAATAGAGTCCAGAAACTTAGCACAGAGACCAGATCCCAAACAAAGAGTACAGACCCTAAACACAGAGTCCAGACCCTAAACACAGAGTCCAGATCCCAAACACAGAGTCCAGATCCCAAGCACAGAGTCCTGATCCCAAACACAGAGCCCAGTCACTAAACACAGAGTCCAGATCACAAACACAGAGTCCAGATCCCAAACACAGAGTCCAGTTCCTAAACACAGAGTCCAGATCCCAAACCCAGAGTCCAGACACTAAACACAGAGTCCAGATCCTAACCACAGAGTCCAGATCCTGAACACAGAGTCCAGATCCCAAACACAGAGTCCAGATCCTAAACACAGAGTCCAGACCCCAAACACAGAGTCCCGATCCTAAACACAGAGTCCAGATCCCAAACACAGAGACCAGATCCTAAACACAGAGTCCAGATCCTAAACACAGATTCCAGATAATAAACACGGAGACCAGATCTCAAAAACAGAGTCCAGAAACTTAGCACAGAGTCCAGATCCCAAACAAAGAGTACAGACCCTAAACACAGAGTCCAGACCCTAAACACAGAGTCCAGATCCCAAACACAGAGTCCAGATCCTAAACACAGAGTCCAGATCCCAAACCCAGAGTCCAGACACTAAACACAGAGTCCAGATCCTAACCACAGAGTCCAGATCCTGAACACAGAGTCCAGATCCCAAGCACAGAGTCCTGATCCCAAACACAGAGCCCAGTCACTAAACACAGAGTCCAGATCACAAACACAGAGTCCAGATCCCAAACACAGAGTCCAGATCCGAAAAACAGGGTCCAGATACTAAACACAGAGTCCAGTACCCAAACACAGAGTGCAGATCCCTAACGCAGAGTCCAGATCCTAAACACAGAGTCCAGATCCTAAACACAGTATGCAAATCCTAAACACAGAGTCCAGATCCCAAACACAGAGTCCTGATCCCAAACACAGAGTCCAGATCCCAAACCCAGAGTCCAGATCCTAAACACAGAGTCCAGATCCCTAACGCAGAGTCCAAATCCTAAACACAGAGTCCAGATCCTAAACACAGAGTCCAGATCCTAAACCTAGAGTCCAGACCCTAAACACATTGTCCAGATCCCAAACGCACAGTCCAGATCTTAAACACAGAGTCCAGATCCCAAACCCAGAGTCCAGAACCTAAACACATTGTCCAGATCCCAAAGACAGAGTCCAGATCCCAATCGCGGAGTCGAGATCCTAACCACAGAGTCCTGATACCAAACACAGAGTCCAGACCCTAAACAAATTGTCCAGATCCCAAACACCGAGTCCAGATCCTGAACACAGAGTCCAGATTCTAAACACTGAGTCCAGATCCCGAACACAGTGTACAGACCCTAAACACAGAGTCCAGACCCCATACAGAGAGTCCAGATCCCAAACAGAGTGTCTTGATCCCAAACAAAGAGACCAGATCCTAAACATTGATTCCGGATGCCAAACACAGAGTCCAGATCCTACGCACAGATTCCAGATCCCAAACATAGAGTCTAGATCCCAAACACAGAGTCCAGATCCCAAACACAGAGTCCAGATCCTAAACACAGAGTCCAGACACTAAACACAGAGTCCAGATCCTAAACACAGAGTCCAGATCCCAATCACAGAGCCCTGATCCCAAACACAGAGTCCAGACCCTAAACACAGATTCCACATCCTAAACAGAGAGTCCAGATCCTAAACACAGAGTCCAGATCCCAAACACAGAGTCCAGATCCTAAACACAGAGTCCAGACATTAAACACAGAGTCCAGATCCTAAACACAGAGTCCAGATCCCAATCACAGAGCCCTGATCCCAAACACAGAGTCCAGACCCTAAACACAGATTCCACATCCTAAACAGAGAGTCCAGATCCTAAACACAGAGTCCAGATCCCAAACACAGAGTCCAGACCCTAAAGACAGAGTCCAGACCCCAAACACAGAGTCCAGATCACAAACACAGAGTCCAGATCCTAAACAGAGAGTCCAGATCCCAAACACAGAGTCCAGATCCTAAACACTGAGTCCAGATCCCAAACACAGAGTCCAGACCCCAAACACAGAGTCCAGATCACAAACACAGAGACCAGACCCTAAACACAGAGTCCAGACCCTAAACACAGAGTCCAAACCCCAAACACAGAGTCCAGATCCTAAACACAGAGTCGAGACACTAAACACAGAGTCCAGATCCTAAGCACAGAGTCCAGATCCCAAACACAGAGTCCAGATCCTAAACAAAGAGTCCAGATTCTAAACAGAGTCCAGATCCCAAACACAGAGTCCAGATCCTGAACACAGAGTCCAGATCCTAAACACAGATTCCGGATCCTAAACACAGAGTCCAGATCCCAAGCAGAGAGTCCTGATCCCAAACACAGAGACCAGACCCTAAACACAGAGTCCAGACCCTAAACACAGAGTCCAGGCCCCAAACACATAGTCCAGATCCTAAACACAGATTCCAGATTCTAAACAGAGTCCAGATCCCAAACACAGAGTCCATATCCTGAACACAGAGTCCAGATCCAAAACACAGAGTCGAGACACTAAACACAGAGTCCAGAACCTAAACAGAGCGTCTAGATCCCAAACACAGAGTCCAGATCCTAAACACAGAGTCCAGATTCTAAACAGAGTCCAGATCCCAAACACAGAGTCCAGATCCTGAACACAGAGTCCAGATCCTAAACACAGAGTCTAGATCCCAAACACAGAGTCCAGAACCTAAACACAGAGTCCAGATCCTAAGCACAGAGTCTAGATCCCAAATGCAGAGTCCAGATCTGAAAAACAGAGTCCAGATCCTAAACACAGAGTCCAGACCCCAAATACAGAGTCCAGATCCTAAACACAGTGTCCAGATCCCAAACACAGAGTCCAGATCCCAAACACTGAGACCAGACCCTAAACACAGAGTCCAGATCCCAAACACAGAGTCCAGGTCCCAAACACAGTGTCCAGATCCCAAACACAGAGACCAGACCCTAAACACAGAGTCCAGATCCCAAACACAGAGTCCAGATCCTAAACACAGAGTGCAGACCCCAAACACAGAGTCCAGACACTAAACACAGAGTCCAGGTCCTGAACACAGAGTCCAGATCCTAAACACAGAGTCCAGATCCCAAACCCAGAGTCCAGATCCCAAGCCCAGATTCCAGAACCTAAACACAGAGTCCAGATCCTAAACACAGAGTGCAGATCCCAAACAAAGTGACCAGATCCCAATCCCAGAGTCCAGATCCTAAACACAGAGTCCAGATCCCTAACGCAGAGTCCAGATCCTAAACACAGAGTCCAGATCCTAAACACAGAGTCCAGATCCCAAACAAAGAGTCCAGATAACAAACACAGAGTCCAGACCCTAAACACAGAGTCCAGACACTAAACACAGAGTCCAGCCCCCAAACACAGAGTCCAGATCCTAAACACAGAGTCCAGATTCTAAACAGAGTCCAGATCCCAAACACAGAGTCCAGACCCTGAACTAGAGTCCAGACCCTAAACACATTGTCCAGATCCCAAACACAGAGTCCAGATCCCAAACGCAGAGTCCAGATCTTAAACACAGAGTCCAGATCCCAAACCCAGAGTCCAGACCCTAAAAACATTGTCCAAATCCCAAAGACAGATTCCTGATCCCAAACATAGAGTGCAGATCCCAAACACAGAGACCAGTCCCTTAACACAAAGTCCAGATCCCAAACTCAGAGTCCAGACCCCAAACACAGAGTCCCGATCCTAAACACAGAGTCCAGATTCCAAACACAGAGACCAGATCCTAAACACAGAGTCCAGATCCTAAACACAGATTCCAGATCCTAAACACGGAGACCAGATCTCAAAAATAGAGTCCAGAAACTTAGCACAGAGACCAGATCCCAAACAAAGAGTACAGACCCTAAACACAGAGTCCAGACCCTAAACACAGAGTCCAGATCCCAAACACAGAGTCCAGATCCCAAGCACAGAGTCCTGATCCCAAACACAGAGCCCAGTCACTAAACACAGAGTCCAGATCACAAACACAGAGTCCAGATCCCAAACACAGAGTCCAGTTCCTAAACACAGAGTCCAGATCCCAAACCCAGAGTCCAGACACTAAACACAGAGTCCAGATCCTAACCACAGAGTCCAGATCCTGAACACAGAGTCCAGATCCCAAACACAGAGTCCAGATCCTAAACACAGAGTCCAGACCCCAAACACAGAGTCCCGACCCTAAACACAGAGTCCAGATCCCAAACACAGAGACCAGATCCTAAACACAGAGTCCAGATCCTAAACACAGATTCCAGATCCTAAACACGGAGACCAGATCTCAAAAACAGAGTCCAGAAACTTAGCACAGAGTCCAGATCCCAAACAAAGAGTACAGACCATAAACACAGAGTCCAGACCCTAAACACAGAGTCCAGATCCCAAACACAGAGTCCAGATCCTAAACACAGAGTCCAGATCCCAAACCCAGAGTCCAGACACTAAACACAGAGTCCAGATCCTAACCACAGAGTCCAGATCCTGAACACAGAGTCCAGATCCCAAGCACAGAGTCCTGATCCCAAACACAGAGCCCAGTCACTAAACACAGAGTCCAGATCACAAACACAGAGTCCAGATCCCAAACACAGAGTCCAGATCCGAAAAACAGGGTCCAGATCCTGAACACAGGGTCCAGATCCTAAACACAGAGTCCAGATCCCAAACCCAGAGTCCAGACACTAAACACAGAGTCCAGATCCTCACCACAGAGTCCAGATCCTAAACACAGAGTCCAGATCCTTAAAAACAGGGTCCAGATCCTAAACACAGAGTCCAGTACCCAAACACAGAGTCCAGACCCCAAACACAGAGTCCCGATCCTAAACACAGAGTCCAGATTCCAAACACAGAGACCAGATCCTAAACACAGAGTCCAGATCCTAAACACAGATTCCAGATCCTAAACATGGAGACCAGATCTCAAAAATAGAGTCCAGAAACTTAGCACAGAGACCAGATCCCAAACAAAGAGTACAGACCCTAAACACAGAGTCCAGACCCTAAACACAGAGTCCAGATCCCAAACACAGAGTCCAGATCCCAAGCACAGAGTCCTGATCCCAAACACAGAGCCCAGTCACTAAACACAGAGTCCAGATCACAAACACAGAGTCCAGATCCCAAACACAGAGTCCAGTTCCTAAACACAGAGTCCAGATCCCAAACCCAGAGTCCAGACACTAAACACAGAGTCCAGATCCTAACCACAGAGTCCAGATCCTGAACACAGAGTCCAGATCCCAAACACAGAGTCCAGATCCTAAACACAGAGTCCAGACCCCAAACACAGAGTCCCGATCCTAAACACAGAGTCCAGATCCCAAACACAGAGACCAGATCCTAAACACAGAGTCCAGATCCTAAACACAGATTCCAGATAATAAACACGGAGACCAGATCTCAAAAACAGAGTCCAGAAACTTAGCACAGAGTCCAGATCCCAAACAAAGAGTACAGACCCTAAACACAGAGTCCAGACCCTAAACACAGAGTCCAGATCCCAAACACAGAGTCCAGATCCTAAACACAGAGTCCAGATCCCAAACCCAGAGTCCAGACACTAAACACAGAGTCCAGATCCTAACCACAGAGTCCAGATCCTGAACACAGAGTCCAGATCCCAAGCACAGAGTCCTGATCCCAAACACAGAGCCCAGTCACTAAACACAGAGTCCAGATCACAAACACAGAGTCCAGATCCCAAACACAGAGTCCAGATCCGAAAAACAGGGTCCAGATACTAAACACAGAGTCCAGTACCCAAACACAGAGTCCAGATCCCTAACGCAGAGTCCAGATCCTAAACACAGAGTCCAGATCCTAAACACAGTATGCAAATCCTAAACACAGAGTCCAGATCCCAAACACAGAGTCCTGATCCCAAACACAGAGTCCAGATCCCAAACCCAGAGTCCAGATCCTAAACACAGAGTCCAGATCCCTAACGCAGAGTCCAAATCCTAAACACAGAGTCCAGATCCTAAACACAGAGTCCAGATCCTAAACCTAGAGTCCAGACCCTAAACACATTGTCCAGATCCCAAACGCACAGTCCAGATCTTAAACACAGAGTCCAGATCCCAAACCCAGAGTCCAGAACCTAAACACATTGTCCAGATCCCAAAGACAGAGTCCAGATCCCAATCGCGGAGTCGAGATCCTAACCACAGAGTCCTGATACCAAACACAGAGTCCAGACCCTAAACAAATTGTCCAGATCCCAAACACCGAGTCCAGATCCTGAACACAGAGTCCAGATTCTAAACACTGAGTCCAGATCCCGAACACAGTGTACAGACCCTAAACACAGAGTCCAGACCCCATACAGAGAGTCCAGATCCCAAACAGAGTGTCTTGATCCCAAACAAAGAGACCAGATCCTAAACATTGATTCCGGATGCCAAACACAGAGTCCAGATCCTACGCACAGATTCCAGATCCCAAACATAGAGTCTAGATCCCAAACACAGAGTCCAGATCCCAAACACAGAGTCCAGATCCTAAACACAGAGTCCAGACACTAAACACAGAGTCCAGATCCTAAACACAGAGTCCAGATCCCAATCACAGAGCCCTGATCCCAAACACAGAGTCCAGACCCTAAACACAGATTCCACATCCTAAACAGAGAGTCCAGATCCTAAACACAGAGTCCAGATCCCAAACACAGAGTCCAGACCCTAAAGACAGAGTCCAGACCCCAAACACAGAGTCCAGATCACAAACACAGAGTCCAGATCCTAAACAGAGAGTCCAGATCCCAAACACAGAGTCCAGATCCTAAACACTGAGTCCAGATCCCAAACACAGAGTCCAGACCCCAAACACAGAGTCCAGATCACAAACACAGAGACCAGACCCTAAACACAGAGTCCAGACCCTAAACACAGAGTCCAAACCCCAAACACAGAGTCCAGATCCTAAACACAGAGTCGAGACACTAAACACAGAGTCCAGATCCTAAGCACAGAGTCCAGATCCCAAACACAGAGTCCAGATCCTAAACAAAGAGTCCAGATTCTAAACAGAGTCCAGATCCCAAACACAGAGTCCAGATCCTGAACACAGAGTCCAGATCCTAAACACAGATTCCGGATCCTAAACACAGAGTCCAGATCCCAAGCAGAGAGTCCTGATCCCAAACACAGAGACCAGACCCTAAACACAGAGTCCAGACCCTAAACACAGAGTCCAGGCCCCAAACACATAGTCCAGATCCTAAACACAGATTCCAGATTCTAAACAGAGTCCAGATCCCAAACACAGAGTCCATATCCTGAACACAGAGTCCAGATCCAAAACACAGAGTCGAGACACTAAACACAGAGTCCAGAACCTAAACAGAGCGTCTAGATCCCAAACACAGAGTCCAGATCCTAAACACAGAGTCCAGATTCTAAACAGAGTCCAGATCCCAAACACAGAGTCCAGATCCTGAACACAGAGTCCAGATCCTAAACACAGAGTCTAGATCCCAAACACAGAGTCCAGAACCTAAACACAGAGTCCAGATCCTAAGCACAGAGTCTAGATCCCAAATGCAGAGTCCAGATCTGAAAAACAGAGTCCAGATCCTAAACACAGAGTCCAGACCCCAAATACAGAGTCCAGATCCTAAACACAGTGTCCAGATCCCAAACACAGAGTCCAGATCCCAAACACTGAGACCAGACCCTAAACACAGAGTCCAGATCCCAAACACAGAGTCCAGGTCCCAAACACAGTGTCCAGATCCCAAACACAGAGACCAGACCCTAAACACAGAGTCCAGATCCCAAACACAGAGTCCAGATCCTAAACACAGAGTGCAGACCCCAAACACAGAGTCCAGACACTAAACACAGAGTCCAGGTCCTGAACACAGAGTCCAGATCCTAAACACAGAGTCCAGATCCCAAACCCAGAGTCCAGATCCCAAGCCCAGATTCCAGAACCTAAACACAGAGTCCAGATCCTAAACACAGAGTGCAGATCCCAAACAAAGTGACCAGATCCCAATCCCAGAGTCCAGATCCTAAACACAGAGTCCAGATCCCTAACGCAGAGTCCAGATCCTAAACACAGAGTCCAGATCCTAAACACAGAGTCCAGATCCCAAACAAAGAGTCCAGATAACAAACACAGAGTCCAGACCCTAAACACAGAGTCCAGACACTAAACACAGAGTCCAGCCCCCAAACACAGAGTCCAGATCCTAAACACAGAGTCCAGATTCTAAACAGAGTCCAGATCCCAAACACAGAGTCCAGACCCTGAACTAGAGTCCAGACCCTAAACACATTGTCCAGATCCCAAACACAGAGTCCAGATCCCAAACGCAGAGTCCAGATCTTAAACACAGAGTCCAGATCCCAAACCCAGAGTCCAGACCCTAAAAACATTGTCCAAATCCCAAAGACAGATTCCTGATCCCAAACATAGAGTGCAGATCCCAAACACAGAGACCAGTCCCTTAACACAAAGTCCAGATCCCAAACACAGAGTCCAGATCCCAAACACAGTGTCCAGATCCTAAACACCGAGTCCAGACACGAAACACAGAGTCCAGATCCTAAACACAGAGTCCAGATCCTAAACACAGAGTCCAGATCCCAAACACAGAGTCCTGATCCCAAAAACAGACTCCACACCCTAAACACAGATTCCACATCCTAAACAGAAAGTCCAGATCCTAAAAACAGAGTCTAGATCTCAAACACAGAGTCCAGATCCGTAACACAGAGTCCAGATCCTAAACACTGAGTCCAGATCCCAAACACAGAGTCCAGACCCCAAACACAGAGTCCAGATCCTAAACAATGAGTCCAGATCCTAAACACAGAGTCCATATCCCAAACACAGAGTTCAGATCCCAAACACAGAGACCAGACCCTAAACACAGAGTCCAGACCCCAAACACAGAGTCCAGATCCTAAACACAGAGTCCAGATTCTAAACAGAGTCCAGATCCCAAACACAGAGTCCAGATCCTGAACACAGAGTCCAGATCCTAAACACAGAGTCCAGATCCCAAACACAGAGTCCAGAACCTAAACACAGCGTCCAGATCCTAAACACAGAGTCCAGATCCCAATCACAGAGTCCAGATCCCAAACACAGAGTCCAGATCCGAAAAACAGGGTCCAGATCCTAAACACAGAGTCCAGTACCCAAACACAGTCCAGATCCTAAACACAGAGTCCAGAACCCAAACACAGTGTCCAGATCCTAAACACAGAGTCCAGATCCTAAACACAGAGACCAGATCCTAAACACAGAGTCCAGATCCTAAACACAGATTCCAGATCCTAAACACGGAGACCAGATCCCAAAAACAGAGTCCAGAAACTTAGCACAGAGTCCAGATCCCAAACAAAGAGTCCAGACCCTAAACACAGAGTCCAGACACTAAACACAGAGTCCAGGTCCTGAACACAGAGTCCAGATCCTAAACACAGAGTCCAGATCCCAAACCCAGAGTCCAGACACTAAACACAGAGTCCAGATCCGAACCACAGAGTTCAGATCCTAAACACAGACTCCAGATCCCAAGCACAGAGTCCAGATCCCAAACCCAGGGACCAGATCCCAAAAACAGAGTCCAGATCCCAAACACAGAGTACAGACCCTAAACACAGAGTCCAGACACTAAACACAGAGTCCAGGTCCTGAACACAGAGTCCAGATCCTAAACACAGAGTCCAGATCCCAAACCCAGAGTCCAGCCACTAAACACAGAGTCCAGATCCCAAGCACAGAGTCCAGATCCTAAACACAGAGTCCAGATCCCAAGCACAGAGTCCAGATCGCAAACACAAAGTCCAGATCCAAAAAACAGGGTCCAGATCCTAAACACAGAGTCCAGACCCCAAACACAGAGTCCTGATCCTAAACACAGAGTCCAGATCCCAAACACAGAGACCAGATCCTAAACACAGAGTCCAGATCCTAAACACAGATTCCAGATCCTAAACACGGAGACCAGATCTCAAAAACAGAGTCCAGAAACTTAGCACAGAGTCCAGATCCCAAACAAAGAGTACAGACCCTAAACACAGAGTCCAGACCCTAAACACAGAGTCCAGATCCCAAACACAGAGTCCAGACACTAAACACAGAGTCCAGATCCTAACCACAGAGTCCAGATCCTGAACACAGAGTCCAGATCCCAAGCACAGAGTCCTGATCCCAAACACAGAGCCCAGTCACTAAACACAGAGTCCATATCACAAACACAGAGTCCAGATCCCAAACACAGAGTCCAGATCCTAAACACAGAGTCCAGATCCCAAACACAGAGTCCAGATCCTAAACACAGAGTCCAGATCCCAAACACAGAGTCCAGATCCGAAAAACAGGGTCCAGATCCTAAACACAGAGTCCAGTACCCAAACACAGAGTCCAGATCCCTAACGCAGAGTCCAGATCCTAAACACAGAGTCCAGATCCTAAACACAGAGTCCTGATCCCAAACACAGAGTCCAGATCCCAAAACCAGAGTCCAGATCCTAAACACAGAGTCCAGATCCCTAACGCAGAGTCCAGATCCTAAACACAGAGTCCAGATCCCAAACACAGAGTCCAGATCCCAAGCACAGAGTCCTGATCCCAAACACAGAGCCCAGTCACTAAACACAGAGTCCAGATCACAAACACAGAGTCCAGATCCCAAACACAGAGTCCAGATACCAAAAACAGAGTCCAGATCCCAAACACAGAGTCCAGACACTAAACACAGAGTCCAGATCCTAACCACAGAGTCCAGATCCTAAACACAGAGTCCAGATCCCAAACACAGAGACCAAACCCTAAACACAGAGTCCAGACCCCAAACACAGAGTCCCGATCCTAAACACAGAGTCCAGATCCCAAACACAGAGACCAGATCCTAAACACAGAGTCCAGATCCTAAACATAGAGTCCAGATCCTAAACACGGAGACCAGATCCCTAACACAGAGTCCAGACACTTAATACAGAGTCTAAATCCAGAACAAAGAGTCCAGATCCTGAACACAGAGTCCAGACCCTAAACACCGGGTCCAGATCCCAAACACAGTATCCAGATCCTAAACACGGAGTCCAGATCCTGAACACAGTGTCCAGACACTAAACACAGAGTCCAGATCCTAAACACAGAGTCCAGATCCTGAACACAGAGTCCAGATCCCAAGCACAGAGTCCTGATCCCAAACACAGAGCCCAGTCACTAAACACAGAGTCCAGATCACAAACACAGAGTCCAGATCCCAAACACAGAGTCCAGATCCGAAAAACAGGGTCCAGATCCTGAACACAGAGTCCAGATCCTAAACACAGAGTCCAGATCCCAAACCCAGAGTCCAGACACTAAACACAGAGTCCAGATCCTCACCACAGAGTCCAGATCCTAAACACAGAGTCCAGATCCTTAAAAACAGGGTCCAGATCCTAAACACAGAGTCCAGTACCCAAACACAGAGTCCAGACCCCAAACACAGAGTCCCGATCCTAAACACAGAGTCCAGATTCCAAACACAGAGACCAGATCCTAAACACAGAGTCCAGATCCTAAACACAGATTCCAGATCCTAAACACGGAGACCAGATCTCAAAAATAGAGTCCAGAAACTTAGCACAGAGACCAGATCCCAAACAAAGAGTACAGACCCTAAACACAGAGTCCAGACCCTAAACACAGAGTCCAGATCCCAAACACAGAGTCCAGATCCCAAGCACAGAGTCCTGATCCCAAACACAGAGCCCAGTCACTAAACACAGAGTCCAGATCACAAACACAGAGTCCAGATCCCAAACACAGAGTCCAGTTCCTAAACACAGAGTCCAGATCCCAAACCCAGAGTCCAGACACTAAACACAGAGTCCAGATCCTAACCACAGAGTCCAGATCCTGAACACAGAGTCCAGATCCCAAACACAGAGTCCAGATCCTAAACACAGAGTCCAGACCCCAAACACAGAGTCCCGATCCTAAACACAGAGTCCAGATCCCAAACACAGAGACCAGATCCTAAACACAGAGTCCAGATCCTAAACACAGATTCCAGATAATAAACACGGAGACCAGATCTCAAAAACAGAGTCCAGAAACTTAGCACAGAGTCCTGATCCCAAACAAAGAGTACAGACCCTAAACACAGAGTCCAGACCCTAAACACAGAGTCCAGATCCCAAACACAGAGTCCAGATCCTAAACACAGAGTCCAGATCCCAAACCCAGAGTCCAGACACTAAACACAGAGTCCAGATCCTAACCACAGAGTCCAGATCCTGAACACAGAGTCCAGATCCCAAGCACAGAGTCCTGATCCCAAACACAGAGCCCAGTCACTAAACACAGAGTCCAGATCACAAACACAGAGTCCAGATCCCAAACACAGAGTCCAGATCCGAAAAACAGGGTCCAGATACTAAACACAGAGTCCAGTACCCAAACACAGAGTCCAGATCCCTAACGCAGAGTCCAGATCCTAAACACAGAGTCCAGATCCTAAACACAGTATGCAAATCCTAAACACAGAGTCCAGATCCCAAACACAGAGTCCTGATCCCAAACACAGAGTCCAGATCCCAAACCCAGAGTCCAGATCCTAAACACAGAGTCCAGATCCCTAACGCAGAGTCCAAATCCTAAACACAGAGTCCAGATCCTAAACACAGAGTCCAGATCCTAAACCTAGAGTCCAGACCCTAAACACATTGTCCAGATCCCAAACGCACAGTCCAGATCTTAAACACAGAGTCCAGATCCCAAACCCAGAGTCCAGAACCTAAACACATTGTCCAGATCCCAAAGACAGAGTCCAGATCCCAATCGCGGAGTCGAGATCCTAACCACAGAGTCCTGATACCAAACACAGAGTCCAGACCCTAAACAAATTGTCCAGATCCCAAACACCGAGTCCAGATCCTGAACACAGAGTCCAGATTCTAAACACTGAGTCCAGATCCCGAACACAGTGTACAGACCCTAAACACAGAGTCCAGACCCCATACAGAGAGTCCAGATCCCAAACAGAGTGTCTTGATCCCAAACAAAGAGACCAGATCCTAAACATTGATTCCGGATGCCAAACACAGAGTCCAGATCCTACGCACAGATTCCAGATCCCAAACATAGAGTCTAGATCCCAAACACAGAGTCCAGATCCCAAACACAGAGTCCAGATCCTAAACACAGAGTCCAGACACTAAACACAGAGTCCAGATCCTAAACACAGAGTCCAGATCCCAATCACAGAGCCCTGATCCCAAACACAGAGTCCAGACCCTAAACACAGATTCCACATCCTAAACAGAGAGTCCAGATCCTAAACACAGAGTCCAGATCCCAAACACAGAGTCCAGACCCTAAAGACAGAGTCCAGACCCCAAACACAGAGTCCAGATCACAAACACAGAGTCCAGATCCTAAACAGAGAGTCCAGATCCCAAACACAGAGTCCAGATCCTAAACACTGAGTCCAGATCCCAAACACAGAGTCCAGACCCCAAACACAGAGTCCAGATCACAAACACAGAGACCAGACCCTAAACACAGAGTCCAGACCCTAAACACAGAGTCCAAACCCCAAACACAGAGTCCAGATCCTAAACACAGAGTCGAGACACTAAACACAGAGTCCAGATCCTAAGCACAGAGTCCAGATCCCAAACACAGAGTCCAGATCCTAAACAAAGAGTCCAGATTCTAAACAGAGTCCAGATCCCAAACACAGAGTCCAGATCCTGAACACAGAGTCCAGATCCTAAACACAGATTCCGGATCCTAAACACAGAGTCCAGATCCCAAGCAGAGAGTCCTGATCCCAAACACAGAGACCAGACCCTAAACACAGAGTCCAGACCCTAAACACAGAGTCCAGGCCCCAAACACATAGTCCAGATCCTAAACACAGATTCCAGATTCTAAACAGAGTCCAGATCCCAAACACAGAGTCCATATCCTGAACACAGAGTCCAGATCCAAAACACAGAGTCGAGACACTAAACACAGAGTCCAGAACCTAAACAGAGCGTCTAGATCCCAAACACAGAGTCCAGATCCTAAACACAGAGTCCAGATTCTAAACAGAGTCCAGATCCCAAACACAGAGTCCAGATCCTGAACACAGAGTCCAGATCCTAAACACAGAGTCTAGATCCCAAACACAGAGTCCAGAACCTAAACACAGAGTCCAGATCCTAAGCACAGAGTCTAGATCCCAAATGCAGAGTCCAGATCTGAAAAACAGAGTCCAGATCCTAAACACAGAGTCCAGACCCCAAATACAGAGTCCAGATCCTAAACACAGTGTCCAGATCCCAAACACAGAGTCCAGATCCCAAACACTGAGACCAGACCCTAAACACAGAGTCCAGATCCCAAACACAGAGTCCAGGTCCCAAACACAGTGTCCAGATCCCAAACACAGAGACCAGACCCTAAACACAGAGTCCAGATCCCAAACACAGAGTCCAGATCCTAAACACAGAGTGCAGACCCCAAACACAGAGTCCAGACACTAAACACAGAGTCCAGGTCCTGAACACAGAGTCCAGATCCTAAACACAGAGTCCAGATCCCAAACCCAGAGTCCAGATCCCAAGCCCAGATTCCAGAACCTAAACACAGAGTCCAGATCCTAAACACAGAGTGCAGATCCCAAACAAAGTGACCAGATCCCAATCCCAGAGTCCAGATCCTAAACACAGAGTCCAGATCCCTAACGCAGAGTCCAGATCCTAAACACAGAGTCCAGATCCTAAACACAGAGTCCAGATCCCAAACAAAGAGTCCAGATAACAAACACAGAGTCCAGACCCTAAACACAGAGTCCAGACACTAAACACAGAGTCCAGCCCCCAAACACAGAGTCCAGATCCTAAACACAGAGTCCAGATTCTAAACAGAGTCCAGATCCCAAACACAGAGTCCAGACCCTGAACTAGAGTCCAGACCCTAAACACATTGTCCAGATCCCAAACACAGAGTCCAGATCCCAAACGCAGAGTCCAGATCTTAAACACAGAGTCCAGATCCCAAACCCAGAGTCCAGACCCTAAAAACATTGTCCAAATCCCAAAGACAGATTCCTGATCCCAAACATAGAGT